>NC_079376.1:9095000-9240000 GCF_021018895.1 Seriola aureovittata | reverse complement strand
AGTCTGCAAATGTCACCAAACTCGCCACAAACACAAAAAAAACAAAAAAAGTTTTTTTTTTAACTGATTGCAGTTCACTTAACAGCCACCAGTGTCATTAAAAACAAGGCTCTTCTGAATGTTAGATATAGTACCTTTAAGGTCAAGTTAAAATTCCTGTAAGTACAAGTATTAAAAAGGATCTATATGCATTTTCATGGTAGTATATTACAATATATTCTATTATTGGATTATTACTGATAGCAGAATTTTAGTTAGTGGTGGGATAAAGATTCAAATCCTTGACTTAAGTGAAAGTCACAGTGTTCGCTACTACCTTAAGTAGTTGCGATAGACATCAAATACATAAGCAGAAAGTTCAGTATTTGTCACGCCTCTGTCTGTTAGTTAAGTTACTTTTTGTTTCTCCTAGTGTTTTTTGTCTTATGTTTCCTGTTTTATTTTGACACTCACCTCTTTTTCTCGTTTCAGGTCCTTCACTTCCTGTCCTTTTGTGTTTCCCGCCTGTGTGATTACCTGCCCCGCCCTGAAGTGCTGCACCTGTGTCACATCGTCTTCCCTCCCTGTTGAGTATATAGTCTGTTTGTTTTCGCCCCTCTGTGCCAGTTCATCTTGTTCCCTTGTGACAACGGTCCAGCAATTTTTCATAGTGAGCCCTGAGTGTTTTTTGACCAGATCCTGCCTTAGACCTTGCCTTTTTGTCTGCCGATTTTGTACCTTTGCCTTCCTCGATTGACCTCCTGAGTCCCTGCCTGTGTCAGTTATCACAGTATTTCCTTATGAAATGTAGTAGAGTAAGTAAGTGGCTTAAAATGGAAATACTGAGAAAAAGTTAACCTGACTGCAACTCTGAAACTTCATACTCCACCCCACTACATTTCAGAGCTAAATATTTGACCTTTTACTCGTTACATGTATTTGACAGTTATGGTTATAAGTGACTTTGCAGATTAATATTTTTTAAATACAAAACAGTTCATATGATACCATGCATATACCCTACAGTATATTAAGCAGTTAAAATTAGCTCCACCGCGCCCTGTTACAACATTAAAATCCTGCCTACACATGGAAGCATCAGCTGCATGAATACTTTTAAAACCGAAGTGGAATTCATCCATCACTGATGTTCTTTTCCTGCTCTGCCATGTTGAGATGTCGTCTGTGATAGAAGCCTGTAATTCTGTCTCCCAACTAACATTTTGACTGCAGGACTTTTATATATATTAAACATTGCTACTTTAGTTGCATAAATGATGACTTTTTCCACCACTGCTTATTTTCCTGTATTTTATTTGTACATCTTTGTCTTTTCATTTAATAGTAAATGTTTCTTATATTATTTTTTTCACTGTCATTTTGGGGGACGTCCGCTGTATAAGCCTATGGCTCCTCGATCTCTCTTGGTTCATCTGTTTGTATAAGTGCAAGGATACAATTACTTTCCACCGCCGGTATTGACCCACTTTCCTCTCTTTCACACCCACACCTCAAGGTTGAGAGGACTGTATTGAAGCCACATTAGTTGTTTTTATTTGTGCAGTACAGCAGAATGGCCAGAGCACGAGAGCTGAGGATTGAGAGCGATTGCAGCACTCTGCTGCAATGCAGTTCAATCTACAGTATCTGTTCACAGCTAAATGGAGCTCCTCCATCACGAGCACAGACTTCCTCTAAAGGATTACTGTTGTAAATCAGGTGAAGCAGTGCCAGCAGGGGCATTTGGTCCATGCAGAGAAGAGGTCTGTCTCCAGCTTTGATGCTAGTATGTCCCTCATTTACCTGTCTACCTGGGAGACACTTCTCTCCACCTGAGTGAGCACCTGAGTCTCTGTATGTAGGTCCCTGTGTGTTGTGACCTCCCGTCTCATCCTAATTCCTCCTCTTGTTCTTTCCTTCCATTCACAAGCGAATGAGAGGGAGCAAACTGCCTATGTCTGTGTGTATGTGTGTGTCTGTGTGTATGTGTGTGTGTGTGTGTGTGTGTGTGTGTGTGTGTGTGTGTGTGTGTGTGTGTGGGAGAGAGAGAGAGAAAGACGAGAAAGACGTGTGAGACGAGGGTGTGAGATGGAGCCAGAGAGATGATATCAAGCATAATTCATTTCCACACAGATATCATGTAGCTGTTTCAGGATAATTAGAAGTCAGCCAGAAAGGAAGAGAGGATTATTTTCTTTATCATCATTCATTTAATTGGTTGAAAAAAAAGGTTTGCAGCTCTACAAATTCAGGCGAAGAGTGAGGAGTATTTACATCAGGCCTCTTTTAGGACTGTCCGACAAATGTGAAAACAAACGGCACCAATGGCACAAACCGGAGTTGAATTAGAACAACAGATTTGCCTTTACCCATCACTAATGAGGTGAAAAACACAGCTTCTCTCAAGAATTGTGGCGTCTTTCATCTTGCACGTTCACACTTGGGGAGTTTTTTTTTTTGCCATCAAAAGCAAAAAATGTAACACATGCAGTCTGCTAAAGGAGATTAATCGTGACAATTCAAAAGGAAGGCATTGGGTTTTGTTTCAAAACAAAGTCCCCATAATCTCAGAAAATGACTGTAAAATCAGTCTGTTGTACGAGTTCTAACTGGTTGGATTTCCTCCAGTATGATGAGGTCAACCACTACAGGTTGATGAGGAGAACTTCATCCAGTTTATCATTTTATTGTCCAGCTCTGTGGTGCAGAAAGCGAATGAAATAATAGAAGTGGAGTGACAAAAGCCCAGATTTACAGTCTGTTATACATTTTTTACAGTACATGATTCTTTGTGTCAAGTAAGGCTTTTAAACAGGCTGCTGGTTTCCTTTAATTACAGTGACTGAAACATGTCAGAAAAAATAAATGATCTCATGCATTTTCTTGGCTATCACCATTTCTCCATATCAAATTAATTCAGTTACACTCTCCTCCATGACAATACTACACACTGCACAGACTAATTTCTGCTTGTAATACCGGCCTCGAACATCGTCCTGTTAGTAGCTATTACCATCTATCATATCAGCGTCTCCCTATTGGTAGCAATGTTAAAGTATAAATGGCATATCGTAGAAAAACACATATTCCCTCGTGTTATAAAATGTGGATAAAAACAGAAGAAGGAGAGACAGAGGAGGTTTTAGAGAGCATGTTTCGGGAATTTGGGTTGAGGCACAGATGAGAAAATTATCAAAGCTTTTAAAAAAGACTCACTCAGGGGCCACTGGAGGCAGCCCAAGCCCTAATCCCCTTTCTCCTAACTGTATAGTGTAACAATACACTGAGCTGGCACAGTCCGGTCCACCATACCAGACGTGAGAAAGCAGTGATCCAAAGTCGAAAGCTATACAAGCCATGGGAAAGCAGCAGTCCTATCAACACACACACAGTAATACACAGACACATGAACGTACAGACACGCACACACACACACACACACACACTTTCTCTCACTCACACTCAAACAGTATAATATGCCAGACTGCCAATTAGGGCAATAATGGCTGTGGGAAAAAGCGTATACTCACACGCGCGCACACACACACACACACACACACACACACACACACACACACACACATACAGTTACTGAGTCTTCCAAGCTCATAGTTAATAGCACCCTGTTGTTCAGTGCCAGAGACAGACCCTGTGGGAAGAGGGTGGGAGGGTGGTACTGAAGCTCAGACTAATGCAACAAGCTGAGAAGAACACAATTTCCCAACAAGCGTAAAGAGCAGAAATGGTTAACAGGATTTTTTTTTTTTTGGATACGTAAATCAATTTTGCTGGACACTTTTCTTGCTCATGGTGTAATCCCACCAAAATCTTTATCAAAATCCTCCTTTTAAAAATGCTTTAAAAAGAGAAAAAGTCTGTCAATAAAATAACAACGACAACAACTCATTAACCTGCTCCTCTTTTCTTTTCTATTGTTTTCTAATTCTGTCCTATTCTTTTCTATATCCTGTCCTTGCTTCCCAGTGTCCTTTTAATCATGCTCAATTTCGGGGATAGAGGTTTTTTCTGGAATTTTTCTTAGCCGATTAGCCCCTCTTAGTGATGTCCTACCCTGCCAGCCAGCATATTAGAAGTCGTGGTAGGTTGGAGGAGAATGAGGATGTAATAATGTAGAGCGGGTGGTGAAATGCAGGGGAGAAAACACACAGAAAAAGCAGAGCCAAAAGGAGGAGAGGTGGTGAGGCAGAGGGACACGGATGGCAGGGAGGGAAAGTAGAGAAGGAGGACAGAGACAGAGACAGAGGGATGGGTTGAAAGTTGATGCACTTGATGTCTTCCCCCTGTTCCATCAGCAGAAGCCTGTTGGAGGGAAAGTGGAATAATGAGAACAGCTGCAATGAACACACACACACACACACACACACACACACACACACACACACACACACACACACACACATACACAAAGGGGAAAACACTCCTCCAGCCACTTAGCTACTTGCTTTCCATCAGCAGATCCACATTAACACACTTTAACACACAGGCACTTACCCTCACACTCAAAGGCTTGCAGGATGGTGGTGTAAGAGGGGCCGAGCCAAGAGGTGTAGCTACCCAGAACCCTCTGCAGGTGGTGGGTAGCATCGCTGAAGAGCAGATCGGATTCGCCATAGCCTGCTGAGCTGAACAGGCTGAAGCCCTCAGTGGCGTTGCCAAACACATTCTGCAGGAGAGAGAAAGTGTGTGACAGCACTTAATGCATGAGGGCATGCATGGATGTGCGTTGGCGTGCTCTGTGTACATGTGTGTGGGTTTCTTTGGGACTGTGAGGATATCTGCGCGTGTGTGTGTTTGTATTTGTGTAGCCAGGGGGGTCAGCACAGGAGGTATCAGTCATCCCGACGTCTCCCACACACTGAGAGAGAAGGATGACAGTTTAGCAGATACCTATGTTCTGAGACGTACAGATCGATATAGACTCCACAGATGGATATAAACTAGGGAATAGAGCACACTCAAACACACACACACACATACACACACAGCTGATTTCATTTCTGTCCACACCCACCTGTAAACGTTCCAGGTACTTCCAAACGCGGCACTTGTCCTCCATACGCACCACCACAGCGTTAGCAGGGACGGCTGCCAGGTGGCATTGTCCATACTCGTCCAGGCCCGCTTCAGTCCCATCCGGGCACAGCAGCTTCAGGTCCTCCAGCTCCAGATCCAGGGCCCAGGACTCCTGGTTCTTACCTGGGCAGGGAGAGGAGTGAAAGTATGTCAGATTTAATTTAATTAAAGGAGTTGGGCATTTTGGGAAATACACATATTTAAAGACTAGGATCAGGTGAATCCAGCTAGTCTGGCTCTGTCCAAAGCTAAGAAAATCCATCTACCAGCAGCTTTGAAGCTTACTACTATAAGACGTAACGTTTTGTATGTTTAATCTGTACATGAACTGAAGTGATGAAATCCTGGAGTCTTTTGTTGGTTGCCTGGAAACCTCACACAGTCACAGACATCAGGAAGTCTCTGTAACCTAGCCAAGAAATAATCCCACACATGAGCATCCATACCGTCACACCTTGGAAAGAGCTAGGCTAGCTGTTTCCCCCAGTTTTCAGTCTTTATGCTAAGCTAAGCTAACTGGTTGCTGGCCGTTGCTTTGCATTGAATGGACAGAGAAGAGAGTGGCATCAATCTTCTCCTCTACTTCCATTAACAACTGTATTCCTTAGAGCCACTTCAAAAGTCCTAGTCAAGAATGTAGCATTTTTCATGTGCTAAGACGTGAATCTCAAGCTAAATACATGGTAGTTTATTCCCTATAATTATTTCTAATATGTTAATTACATTTTGTGAGGTGCAGAATTGAAGTTACCTGGCAGTTTATAAGCACTGTTTTACTTTGTGTTGATTTTGTGCACTTATTAATTTGCTTCTAAAGGCAAATGAATCAAACGGCAGATTTCCTCATTTCCTACTGAATCAATATATGTTGACTTTATCTTATTCACATTGTGATTTTTACAGATTTGGTTGGTCACCTAAAACTTAAAAAAGCAAACAAAACTTAATTTAGCTAAACAAATAATTAGAGGAAAAGATGCAGACTACCTTGAAGCTACTTTCTCCCCACCAGACAAAAACACAGACCTTCTGTGTTTTCTTGACCTCCGTTAATTGGTCTGACTCCAGACATTTCTGAACCATATGAGAAAACGTGCTTCGTTAAACAGCGACAGTGTTTGAGGAGCCGGCGTCAAACTGCTCCTTCTCGGCTGTACCAGCAGAGTCTGTGTTGCGTGACCGTGATAATGATCGCCATTAATTTTGGATGTTGCCCAAAGCGGAGGAGCAGATGCAGCAAAACAGAGAATTAGGGCATTTCATTTCTGGACACAAATGTCTGCACCTCAGTCCTTCTGTCTGTCCCCTCTTGTCTATTTCTGTTTCTTCTTCATTCTCGCTTATGGTCTCACTAATGTTGTTTTCTTCTTTAATCCTACTGTCTGTCTCTGTCTCTCTTACACACACACACACACACACACACACACACACACACACACACACACACACACAGATATAATATATAATTTCTGAATTTGTCCAACATACTCTGGATTCCACCTGGTACTGTGAGACTCATATGAGAAATACTGTTAAACACTGACATCCAGTGTCTTGACAGGGACTAGCACTCTCTGCTGATAATGTAACCCCATGTAACCCGCATCATTAATCATATAAATTATACAATTATGTCATTACACTGTAGGACTTCTGGTGTCGTCTCTAAAATGCATCATAATTTGAACACTGACCATCCAGATTGTCGAAGACTGTTGTGTGTTTGACAAAGGCCACGTCGCCGAGGTTTTCAGCCACACATCTGAGAAAAAAAAACAAAACATAAAACACATGAAAAATCAAACACTTTTTTAAATCTATAAATAGATGAAAACATAATCAGCATGCCTGGGAATGTGTTATTGTAACAGCATGACTCTGGAGATCATAGGTAAACTCTCTCTACTGCTGTTTATGTTAAATCAGGTCCTGTAGTTCTTTTATTCCAATCTCACACACGTACTATTATGTCAAAGGCCATTTTACTCAACACTGCTGAACAGTAATATATACATACATACATACATATATATATATATATATATATATATATATATACTGTATATAAATGAGCAAACTGACCATTCACGTTGTTTGTGTTCTTTTATTTTGATCTGTTCGCTGCCTTTTTTAATGAATGGACATTTTATCTCTTTCTACTATGTAATGTAATACCCTATAGTATGACTACAGACCCTATAGCGCTTCACAGTAAGCTGAGAAGAATATGTGCCATTAGTGTATTATCTCACACATTGCATGTGTCAGTGTTGTACCTCAGGGCCCCTGCCTCTCCGTAGTGCCGCTCTCTCTGGTTGTTGGCACAAATGTGTCTATCGTTCTCGTCTCCTATGCAGGCCTCACACAGGTTCTTGGGATTGTTGCCTCTGGGGTCGTGCTGGGGGTCCTTGACACCCGGAACGCAGCTGTAACCAAAGAAGTTTCCGACCGCTGGCAAAAAAAAGGAGAAAGTAGGAAAACCTATTTTAATGAAAACGCCTCCTTTAAATTATATTAACCTGTAACCACACACTCCCATTTCTGCTCAACAATGATGTACCCAAAATAAAAAGGCTACTGTTCTTCAACCATTTGGATTACCCTGCTCTCCTTTGAAAGGTAACTCTAGCTACGCAAGCAAATTGTGGTAGAAATGTAGGTTTTTTTAGCCTCTCCTGTTTTTTTGAATAAAAAGAGACCATAAGGCCTGTAGTAGCACTTTGGAGCCATAGTCTCAAGTCTCAACCAAGGCTGTGTGAGCAGCTGTTGCAGAGATATGTGGATCCTGAAATGCTTTGCACGGATACACTCAGGAGACTTAAAGCTTTCAAACGTGGAAGTTTGCATGATTGTGTGAAGATTGAGTCAGGTATGAACTAAAAACACACCTAAAGTAGTGCTACTGAGGCCAAAGTGTCTCATGGGCGGGATGGTGTATTTTAAAATGAATTCCATTCAAGAGGAGTGTCGTATGGATAAGAAGAGTCTTTGGGTCTTGGACTCTTTGTTGGAAAGTTCAAGTTGAATTTTTGTGTTTGTTCTGTTGTATCATTCACATAGTGTTAACAGGCATGTTTTCTGCCTGTCTCATTAATGTGTGACGTGTGTACTGTACAATCACATTGTGGAGATCTGTATGAATTTTCAAATAAAATTGATAATAATAATAACATGAATTCCAGAGTAACATGATTATTGAGTTAATTGACACTGTAGGTATCAGCAAATTTTGAAAAGCAATTCTACATTTTTCTTCCTGCCAGTGAACCCCATGAAAAGTCAAAAGCCAAAGGTGAGTAAGTCCATCTCTCAATACTTTTCAAAACCAAAGTACCACCTCATCTGTGGCTCTCAAAGCCCCAAACACATTTGACAGAAATCTTTTAAAACCAGTCACAGCTGGACTGTTTTTGTCGGACCGTCTCAACATAAGGTACATTGCCCATATTCATTATATTAAAGGAAAATGTGTTTTTGGCAGAGCTTGAAGATTCAGAAGATTCAGATATCATATCAGACTTTGGATACAAAGACAATACTTAATTAATTAGTTAATTAGATTAGTTCATTTTTGGTTTTGGTCTATCTGTGGGATTTGTTTTGTATTCTTTACAGAAAAATCCAATAGGTTCTTCTGTTCATCGTTACACCCCCACACACACACATCCCTATCAAACTCACATTTACAGAGAAAGATGCTGTGGTCTGTAACCGACTCTTCTCCTCTTACCTCTCGTCTCCTCCATCGCTTCACCTCTCTGTTCCAAAGACTTATACACCTACAGTCTCTCTTACCCTCCGCCCGCTCTGTCTCACCTCTGGGGAAGTTGCACTGCTCCCCTACGCTGATCTGGGAGGTGTTGACCAGGTAGCCTATAGGGACAGTCCACCCCACCGTGGTTCGAATGCCAGGGTGACAGGAGCTGCGCTCGTGCATCTCCAGCAGGGACAGGTCTGAAGAGGAGCGACGAGCCGTCGCCACCACGTAGTAACTATTACCATCTGGACGAAGGGTTTGAGAGAAAAAAACAGATGAAGAGAAAGCAAGTGGGAATCTTTTAACAGATCAGGAATAAGAAATTTAATACAACAGCATAAAGCACAGTACAGGCTGGGTATACAGTATGAGTTTACATGGTATCTGCATGTACTGCTGGATTATACGTTCATTTTGACATGTTTTGGCATCCTTATAAGTGTTGATTCACATTAGGCAAGCTGCTCCTAGTATCTACTTACCTACTCCATTGTGGGACTCTCCTGCTGCCAGCTCCAGGCCGTGGCAGAGGCCAGCGGCATAAATGTCATCTGCGAACATGGAGGCTGCATCTGCTGTCCCATTCTGAGGGAAACGCATTTATTTTGTCAATGTCGAATGGATGATGGATGCTTGGTTGTTCTAAACTGTGATGTGAAATGTAAACAAAAATATACAGGAAAGAAGCTTGATGGTATTCGACCTCCTCCGTGAAGTTGAAACTATTTCAAATGGCTATCAGAAATGCCATAGATACATTTCTGAAAAAATTAAATGCAACCATCTAATGAGGATGTGGACACATAGAGATGGTAAAAAACAAAATTATCTTGAAGAAGGGTGAAGGAACCGAACACCCTAACACCCCCACACACACACACACACACACACACAATAAAATCTCATATTCTTTGGAATTATAATAATTAATACATTTCCCATCCCTGTGTCTTTAGGTACCTTGATTTTGTCCATACAGTCTCTGGTGTTCAGGCCACGGACGCATTTCAGTGTTCCTCTAATATTCCGAGCTGTAGCGTTTCCGGCCAATTCCAGACACTTTTGCTCTTCAGCAACAGACAATACACACCAGGAAACTGAACAAAACAGTGGGGAAGAGTTGCAGATTAAGTGAAGATTAAATCCAAATGCTTTCTGTGCAAGAGCACACACCCGCAAACTATAAACTTACTCCTCGAGCATTTTTTTTAACATGCACATTCACATAAGCCTATCATAAGCCAATTGACATAATCTACCTGTAGTTTTTGGATTGGAGACACAGTCGACAGACAGAAGAGGCAGAAGAAGGAGGAAAGCTACAGGCAGCCTTCTCTGTAGACGCTCCATGTCGGCTCTGGTAGGAAACTTCTGCTTGGGAGAATCTCTCTAATACAACAGAGATGAGGAGCAGGTGGATTTCATTGAAAAAAGTCAGTCACCTGTCCCCTCCCTCTCTTATAACCTGGCCCTGAGACAGAGGTGGGAGAATGAGGCAGGTAGGCTGGATGTAAAAAGAAGAAAACATTACATTATTCCTCTATCCCCACCTCTTAAGTCAAAGTCCTCAGTACATAATCCTTCCTCCATCTCATGATAGCAGTATAGCATTTCCCCCTCCAATTATCCACTGAGACTTATCCCCAGTGGAGAGGATAGTGCTCGGCACATGTAGGCTCGGAGCAGTTCAGGTCACCTGGCACAGAGTGTCGACCCGGGGCCTTTAATTAAAAAAGCTGCGGACAATGTGTCTCTGTGCTGGAGCTGTGTTCGTGGAGAATAGATACTGGCTGGGGCTTGCTCCGACTCACTGGAGACTAAAGCCCCAGGTAAGCAAGAACAAACAGCGCTGGCTATTGTTCGCAGCCGCAGGACCCAGTGGAGGGAAAACATATCGGCTACTTGATACAATTCTCCCCTTTCTCTGTCTTTGCACATACACAAAAGCACACACAATTTTCTGAACAGCTACTGGGCAAAACAAGAAGTAAATAAATCTTAACAGGTGACAAGTAAGAGAAATGTATCTCCTTATCCACTTTATTTTAGTTGCTGTGGTTTTGTTGCAGTTTCAGATCTGCATGATTGCTCAGGAGATGAAGGGTCATATTAGTTTTCAGGCAGATTTTAGAAGAGAGACAGAGGGAGAGCTCTTTTTTGGGAAACGGTATGTGATCCTCAGCATGCATGGGTGAACGGAGACAGAAGCACAGAGGGACTTCTTAAATCAAACACTCACATGAAATATGGACTCTCCTGAGATTCTCGGTGAGAGTATATAGGATTTTCCTGTTTAGCTGCAGGTGGTAAGCCACCCAGAGCTCAGTGCAGCTCGTCTTGTAATCAGTTGAGTAGATGATGCTTTAACTAACAGCCAAACTGTATAAGACATGGGTTTAATGACAGAAAATGAATCTGCAATTGTTTTAGTCGTCTTCTAAGACAAAATGTCAAACATTTGCTGTTTCCAGATTCTCAAATGTGAAGATATGATGCTTTTCTTTGTTGTACATGATCGTAAACCGAACATCTTTGGGTTTTGGACTAACAGAAAATAATCTGCACATGAATCAATAATGAAAATAATTCTTAGTTAGTCACCCACACATAATAAATATGTAATTTGCTTCTTTTTAACAGGGACAACGCACATTGACCAGCGTCCCTGTAAATGTGCCAGTTTTAGCCAAACAGCTACTTTTCAGCTGTTGTCCCTTGACCAGATGTTAAATGAGCCATTAAGACAACATTAAAAGAATTGACATGGAAAATGATAACAGGAGAAAGCAGGCAAATACACAAAGCCATTGAACAGAGCATAAAATGCTAAAATGAGTGAGGTAAACAACGTGCAGATTAACAAAAACGTGTAAAGCAGACACTGGTAAATGGACTACACTTACATGGCAATTTTCTACTTTAATGAACAAAGAGCATTACCATTTGCCTCTTATTCATCCACAGCTGCCCAGTCAGGACAAGCACCTAAAATTTGACAAACACATAATCACATTATATTACAGAAGATAGAAGTAAACCAGAGGGGATATGATCTGTTGAACACAGACACTATGTTCAAAACTGCATTAATCTTTTATGATGTTAGTAGAGGTTGTCTTAGTTCCAGGCTAGATGGCCTGTCTCTGCTATTAAACATTGGAAAGCATATGTTTTCTTTTTGTATTTGTTCTTATGTAAGAATTTCACATGGTTTATTTTACTTATTCACTGCTAATTATTGCTACATACAAAGGATATGGTGTTTTGGGTCGTTGTTTGTTCATACAGGGGGAGAAGCATTATCTGACATGCAAAAAAAAAGATTATCACAGTAAGGAATTAAAGTTGTTCCTAGTGTAGTCCGTCACTCAGACTAAATAAGCAGTGTATCATGAGAATCAAACAAACTGCACCATGCCAAGTTCCTATGATAGTGAATATTGCTGTGATGTTAGTCACTTCTTTAACAAATAAAGTGACTAATAAATCTAGTCATGTTTAATGACACTGTCACTGACAGTAAACTCTCACATTTAAGCAAGTACGCTCTGCAACAAGACACAAAGCGTAGTAAGTGTTATACTTATAATCAGTCATCATTGGTTGTCAATGGACTATTGACTGACATAAAGAGACTAAATAGTCCTTGACTTTTTTCACCAGTAATTGTCCTTGGATGCTGTAATAATCAATCTATGTCTTGCTTCCAAATCTCTGTGGAGCTGTATATGTGACATTAGATTACTGACTAAATGTTCACCCACACAGAGACAACTGTAAAATAACTGTAAGATGCGTCAGAGTTAAAATTACAGGATACTCCCCGACTTCTCCCCTGAAGCTGTTACAGGTGTCTGAGTCATACAGTTTGTATTTGGAGGACATGTGCTCACACACCACTCCCCCTCTAAGTCTATATTTAGGCCGCTCAGTGAGACACATATAAAGTAATTTTGTCATGTCTTTTTTCCTCATAGTGGTGTTCAAATCTTAGTACTGCAACAATGTTAAGGTACATCAGTAAATATGCAAACTATGCAATATATAAATCCTAGAACCTTAAAGAAAAGTATTTATTCAAGTATATACTGTAAGTATTATGCATGTGTACTCTGGTGAAGAATTATCTCTTTTAAAGTTTTAATTTACTTATGCATTATTTCTAACAGTTATTAAAATCTTATTGTAGTGTAATATCTTTGACAGTGTGAATATTATTTTATGTTATTTGGGTATGGGTGATAAATATGCTTTCTTCAGGGATTTCCTCTTCTTGCACATTAACTTTCATTGCTATTCTTATTTGACTTTTAACGTAAACTTAACTCAAACTTCAGGACTTAAGTACCAACCAACCAGACATTAGCAGTGGTGTAAAGTAACTAAGTACATTACCTCAAGAACTGTACTTAAATACAATTTTACAATTTTCAGTAAATATTGTACTTTTTCCATACAGATACATACCAGGTTACAAAATTAATATGTTGCTTACATGTTAATTCATCAATAATAAGAATGAGTACCTCTACTTTTTACTTTTACTGGCACCTCACTTTTTTACCTGCTTTATAAACTGTTGGATAACTTTATCTACACAACTGCATCTTATTTTATAAACTAAACAAATGTTGTTTATGAAAAGTATTATTTGAAAGTAACTAGTACATCTGTTAAATAAATAGTACAATATTCCCTCTGAAATGTAGTGTAGTAGCATATAAACAGCATAAAATTAAAATATTCAAGTAAAGTTCAAGTACCTCAGAATTGTACTTAGAATGCACGTGGTAAAATACGCAGTAAAAATACGTAGTTACATGCGTAATTGAACAGCCATGTAAAAATTACTATTCCCCATGAATAATAACAGTAATACCACTGGTGTTATGGTAATTGTTGCCAACAACCTGCTGGAGGACTCCTCTGCCCCACAATGCATCTTGGTGGTAATGTTTTGGTGACGTCAGGCGTAGCTGGAGGGGAAAGCAGCCAGTGGGTGGGCTGGGCTGTGGTCCTGCTTTCAGCTTCTTACTTCGCAAACCACATTAATAACATTATTTAAACCTAGTACGCGGATACGCAGACATCCCAGAATGAGTTAGAGTCTGCACTCCGTATGTGCCAGGTAGGTGAGTGTTTTTTTTTATGGCTCACTTTTGGGAGCCGTCGTCCGGCTGCCGGGGTGCCAGGCTGCGCTTTGTTACTGTACAGTTAGCTTAGCTTGCAGGGCTAACTGGCAGACGTCTGTCTGACTGGCGCCTCCGAGACGCCTGTAGACGGCCAATAAAACAGCCTGTTAGCCACAGCAAACAATCAGGCCTCCAGTCTGTGAGGTTTACTGAGAAGGAGTCGCTGATAACTGCATATTGATATACTTCACTTCAAAACACGAGGCTGTGACATTGACATATCTGGTGTTAGCATGCTAGCCTAATTTGTGTTATTAGTTGTTTGCGCTACATTAACTATTAGTCTACAGAGGAACAGGTACAGTTACAACAAATGTTACATCTAAAGCCATTAGAAGTGATTGAATATAACAACTAACATGATTACATTACGTCTAGGTAAAGAAATTTAAGTACATACACTGACAGTGTAAGACAGTTTTCTGCCGGTTGTCTTTGAAATGTCTGCAGTTTATTCGATAATCAGTAATATGTATCAAATGAGTCATTGACAAAGACAAACAGATGACTTTTTGGGTTCAGCTGTTATAAGTTGTGGCTTCCTTTCTGTCTGAAGCCTTGGCAGGGATCATCAGAAAACATAGAGGGGCTAAATGTAATTATCCTCTTTGCAAGAGTGTACTCATTTGAACTCTCACTGGCTCCTCTTCCCTCCTTCCCTCCCTCTGTCAGTGCACTGAAACATGGGTTGTTGCAGTGTCTATGTCCTTCTGTTGCTCTTGCTGCAGGCCCTGCAGACATCAGCTGAGGGCTCAGGTACTGTGCTCTATTGTCTTTCCACTCCATATTGTAATGTTTGTAGACTGTGCTTCCTCTCATCAGTTGTCAGTTCTTCATGGGCACCCACACTGGCCATGAGCAACATATATACATGGCTCGCAGCTGTTACTTTTTTGTGAGAATTGGCTACAAAAGCTGTAGTCATCACCTGTCTCAATGGCAGCAGGGAGCAATTCCATGCCAGCTTTTTGAATTTGGGCTGAGGATTAAGGTGTATTCGGGTGATCCAGTATTTGTTGCTATCTATGTCATTGGCTCCTAACCTTTTAGGTGCACAACTACTACAAAGTATGAGTAGTTGTGACCTCAGTATAGGTCACGTTTATCACTGTGCAATGAGCAGTTCAACCAAAGAGGAATTTTTCTCTCTTGGATTGATTTATTTGAAAACTGTTTAGGGGCCTTAAGTTATAAAATATACTTAACTCTGTGTGGTAGATGTGGGTTTTTTTTCATTGGCTGTCCACAGTAACTGGGGCTTTGTTCCACAAATCAAATTTTCTGAGTTATCTTGATACATTTATTAATTGAAAGCTGTTATAGGACAAATACATAGTGAAGTAGCAACAGGCATAATCTGTTGATGATGGGATGTTTTTGGCCAGTTTAAACCACTAAAGTAGTGCCTTTATATTAAAAGCACAATGCCATTAGTAGCTGAATAAAATAAGCAATATGAAAAAATTTAAACCTATATAGAGTAAACCAACTTACCTGTAATGCTCCATTCCCTTTGAAATTGTATGTTCTTTTGGTGCCTAGTGCCTGTTGAATGTCTTCTAGTTCAAGATCACTGTTATGTTTTGCCAGATTGGCAGCTCACTAGTTTGTGTGTTAGAAAGTTGGTGAGACAGAAGTCTTTCTGTTGTCTTACTGCCCTATATAAATCCAGTGTTTATGTGTTTCTATGTACTGCGAAACAGCATGAGTGTATGGTGAACTCATAGAATCTCCTCAACAGATGGACAGTTGGTGTGTCTGTGCGATAGCCCTACATGCCCCCAAGTCACTCGCTGCCAGGGAACCCGGTGTTTCTCCTCTGTCAAAGTGGGCAGCAGCGGGGTGGTGTTTGAGCATGGCTGCCTGAATGGGCAAGAGAAAATCCTTTTACATTGCTCCACAGCTCCATCCTTCCACCAGGCCATTTACTGCTGTTCTGAGTACATGTGCAACGGCAACAGCACCAGGAGCTTCCTGATGTCTCTGCTTCCACCAGGTAGTAGCTCATAACATGTTTAATTTCAGCAAAGAAGTGAATTGTCAAAATAGAATAATTGTGTTTCGTAGCTAGATACTGACAGTATGTCAGTATCTGTTTTTTCCCCTTTCCTTCACTCACATACCTTCTACTTCCTTCCTTCCTTTGCAGAAGATGAGCCAGCAGGTGAGCCAGTACGGTATCGTGTTGAGACCTTAGCTCTCTTTGTACTTGGCCCGGTGGTGGTTCTGGCTCTGCTGTCTGTAGTGTCAGTGCTGGCCTGCAGGAGGCTCCACCATGGCCGTCTGCAGAGGCTGCAGGAATTTGACACTGAGCAGGGAGCCATAGACGGCCTCATCTCCTCCAATGTGGGAGACAGCACTTTAGCGGTAAGAATAAAGAGTGGTTCTTGTTGAAACCATGAAATGTTGTGTTCACCACCTGATTTAATATGTACATCTTTATTTGCAAGGTATTTCTTGCCCTGAGAAACCATTTTCAGTCATGTCAGTTTTGCCACTCATACTTATATTTTCCAGTTTTTACACTTAACAGGTCCCAAATTTCTGTGGTGCAGGAAATTTTTTTTACATAGATGCAAACAGTAATGCCACATTGATTCTGAAACATTTTTTTTTTTAAGTACATATTGTTTTGATCCCAGTTGATGCTGAATTTCAGTAGCCTTGCATCTTCATTTGATGTGTATAATGCGCCTTCAAATGATTCTGACATGTACAGCTAAACTGATATCTGTCTCTGTCTCCAGGACCTGTTAGCCCACTCATGTACGTCAGGCAGTGGTTCAGGTCTTCCCTTCCTTGTCCAGAGAACTGTGGCCAGGCAGATCAGTCTAGTGGAGTGTGTAGGTAGGTAAAACAGGACTGGCTTCAAGTGATTGATACTGATTGAGAAACTGATTGGTTTATTCACAGGCTGATTTAGTTAGAGCCATAAGGAAACCCATGTCACAGGCAATGGAATATTAATACAACACACTTAACAAAATCAAACAGAAATAAATTCAGCAGCAGCCTCGAGCACTAAAAAGTTAGGTTGCACAAAAAGCAAATTGTCTTTGATAGTTTCCAAGTAATCAGAAAATAGGAACAGCACAGCAGTGTTGTGTCATCCACACATGCAGACTGTTGTTCGTCATGCTCAGTTTCACTTTTTGAATGACTGTACATATCTATTCTAGGTTGTAACCCGTATTAAGATACAAATCTGACAGTAGTGTCAAATAGATGACGACAGTGTAACAATAATAGGAGGTCACATCATTTTTGAAACATTTAAAGCAACTGTAAAACCACAAGTCATCTGTTTCTTCTGTGCTGATCATGTTTCGTAAAATTATAACGCTTTTCTTAAGTTGGTGGAGTAAAGTTTACTCATTGTCATGGGAACTCTGATAAATTTCAATTTGAGTGATCAAATAAAAGTATGTAGGTCAGATGCCTTGGGATCCTGTTTTGTACCACAGTAAGATACAGCACAGTTTGTACCATTTTGGAATTGGAAAAATGTGGTTTCATGCTGCGGATGAGAAATCATACTTAGAGCTTCTTCAACTACAACATGAATGTAGCCATAAAATAATATGAAAATATCTAAAAAGCACATTAAATGTACAATGTTAACTTTTTTAAAAACATGCATATATGTATATTCTCTTCTCTGATTTCCTGTGCTACCATTTCTAATTTCTCCTCATTCATCCCTCTTTTTCAGGCAAAGGAAGGTATGGCGAGGTGTGGCGGGGTCAATGGCAGGGGGAGAACGTGGCTGTTAAAATTTTCTCCTCAAGAGATGAAAAGTCCTGGTTCAGAGAGACAGAGATCTACAACACAGTGCTGCTAAGACATGAAAATATACTGGGTGAGTCTGTTGCACACAAATATGAGGTATTGCTTACTGGAAGGGGAAAATGGGAAGAGGGTTGGTTGAGAAAAAACATTTTTCTCATTCTCTGATACTTATTCTTTTGCAATTTTCCCCACTGGATTTATGAGTGTCAGAGAGGATGTTTTTTGCACTGTTACTAAGAATACAGTTGAGCTTCAGAGGAAAACATGTGCAATGATTTGGTTATCTGAGCTTCATTAGACTTGTTATGCTTGAATTACTCACAATAAATATCCTGTGCAAGCTAAAGAGTCTGTCAGGCGTGTTTTCCACTTTGCTTGCCTTTTTAAACTTCAGCTTCTTCCTCTAATGTCCTTGTGTTCTTCCCACTTTTATTTTTGAAAGCACTGATACATACATTGCAGAATAAATGCAATAGAAAATCAACATATGTGCAAAAATTCAACAAAGCAATTCAATAATAATAATAAATGTTATCCATGCAAGAGACACTTGACTGACTCTAATAAATATATTATATACTATATAAATAATATATAGTTGATGAGCGTCTCTGTTGTCTCCTCTCAGGCTTCATGGCGTCTGACATGACCTCTCGAAACTCCAGCACCCAGCTGTGGCTCATCACCCATTACCATGAAAACGGTTCACTTTATGACTACTTGCAGCGAGTTGCTGTGGAAACGTCAGAGGGGCTGGCGATGGCAGCATCGATAGCGTGCGGCCTCGTGCACCTGCACACAGAGATCTTTGGCACAGAGGGGAAACCAGCAATCGCACACCGGGACCTGAAGAGCAAAAACATCCTGGTCACAAAGGAGCTGCGCTGCTGCATCGCAGACCTGGGTCAGTCATGTTCCTTTCCTGTCTCCTATAACCTTTTATCTGATTCTTCTTGGGTTTCAGAGATTAACATCCTTTGTCCAATATTTTATCCAGGGCTTCAATCAAACTTTAGTCATATGCGCATAGGGGCCACCTGCTCAAACCACTAACACGAGTATTAATTCATTAAACATTAACATTAAAATAACATTGGAAGACAAAATATTTACATTTGTCCTTTTCTTTCATATATTTATATTATAAGAATAATATTTAGTAAAATATGTTTCTAAAAGAATGTTTTGGTTTTTTTTCAAAATAAAATCACAAATGGATTAAATTGGGTCTTGCTAAAGGAATCCTGTGGAGTTTTCAAACAGTGTTTCCAACTAAATACATTGTGTGTATCTGTAAGGACTCGTGTGTATCTGTAAGGACTAACACAACCTATATTGTCTATATGGGATTGTAGTGTTTTTCTCTTCTTTTATTGATACTTAACCTCTTTTAACTGGTGTGTATTCATATGGATGTGAGCCACAATTTCTGTCTATTTTAGGACAGATTTTTTCGTAGAAGTCCTTCTACAATACTGCATGTTCTTTGCATGTTACAGGGCTGGCTGTGACCCACTTCCAGGCTGACAACCTGCTGGATGTGGGCAACAATCCAAAAGTTGGCACCAAGCGCTACATGGCACCTGAGGTGCTGGATGAGACCATTCAAACAGATTGCTTTGATGCCTACAAGAGAGTGGACATCTGGGCCTTTGGACTGGTGCTGTGGGAGATAGCAAGACGCACATACAGCAACGGTGAGTACATTTCAGCTTGTAAAAGAGTCAACATGACTATTGTATTTTTGGAATCAACTTCAGGCCCTAAGGTCACACCGTGTTTGCTTTAATTTCTGTCATCTCAATTTATCTTTCCAGGTATTGTTGAAGAGTACAAGCCTCCGTTCTATGATCAGGTGCCAAACGACCCGAGCTTTGAGGATATGAGGAAGGTGGTGTGTGTGGAGCAGCAGAGGCCTTTTATTCCCAATCGCTGGTTCTCTGATCCTGTGAGTAATAATGATCATTCCTGTTCCTCTGTGATGTCAAAATGCAGCTCTGTTAAATTTAAAAAAAACTTGTGACCACTAGGATTACTGTGCCTGTTAACTAACCAAAGTTACATAAAAATGAATGCCCATATGGACAGACCGTCCTTTAAGACTGGTTTGTAACCTGGGGGTTGTGACCCTCCAAATGGGTCAGAAGACAAATCAGAGGGGTCACATGATGATTAAATCGACAGGCGAGAATCAAAAACGTATATCTTCTACACATTTTTTTTTATTATTATACAATTCATATTTTCTTATAAAACCACATAGTTTAATATTTTAGGCTTTAAAAATGATCCGAACAAAATGGGACGGGATAAAGGGGGGAAATCATTTAGGTTGAACTATTCCAGTTAGTCACTTCTACACGTTTTCCTTTTAAAAACAGTCCCTGTTTTAAAACAGTTTAAAACAAGGAATCATTGCTGTGAACAGTGTTCTGATTAGTCAATTAATCGATTAGTTGATTCAGAGAAATTGGCAACTATTTCTATAATTGATTAATTGTTTTTAAATGATTTTTAAAGCAAAAATGTCACATTTGATTCCTCCAGTCTCTCAAGTGTGAGAATTTGCTGTTTTTCTTGGTCTTTTATTATAGTAAATTAAATATTTCGGGGTTTGGGCTGCTGTTCGGACCTAACAAGACCTTTTGATTATGTAACCTTTTGCTTTGGGAACTTAATTTAGTATTCTGCAGATTAATTGATAATCAAAATAATTTTCAGTTCCCTACCGACTCAAGCTTTTCTAGTTGTTCTTGAGAACAGTTCAAAAGTTTACAGACAAACCTCTTTCATTTAAGTATTTGGATGTTGTACTTTTATGGGCTTGTTATGATGTCATCCTCGTGGATATTTACAGCTGCAACTGTATGATGATAAACAAGGTATGAGATGTGTGTGATAGCTGTACCCTGTTAATACCCAGAACAACTTTTTACATCTAAAAGCTCCTGCAGTCACATTGATTGCCAAGTTTCTTCTCACTGTGGGTGTATCACCGTCTAACTCTCATTTTATTTCCCATCCTCTTCACTGAATGTTTCCTTCTCCGTCAGACTCTCTCTGCCCTGGTAAAACTGATGAAGGAGTGTTGGTACCAGAACCCCTCAGCCAGGCTAACAGCACTGCGAATTAAGAAGACCCTGGACAAGATTCACAGCTCTCTGGAGAAGGGTAAGGAGTCGTGAAAGGGAGAGGAGCTTCAGCAGCAGCTGCCTGATGTCAGGGATCGGCTTAGAGAAGAGCCACGTTTGTTTAACGACAAAGGGCGATAAGGGGGACAGACAACAGACCAGAGGAAAAGAGTTGTTCAAGTGTCATCCAGCCTCATCCTTCTCTTGCTCCCTCACTCTCTCTTCCTTTCTCTGTGGTTGGCCCCACCCCACCCCGCGGATATCCCTCTCTCCCTCTCTGACTCAAAGCCCACGCAGACATTTGGGCTTGTTCTGTCTGAAAAAGCCAGCCTTTGCTATGGGACACAAACCTATTGTCAATGTGTTCGCACTGACCTGAACTGTGGACTGTTACCAAGTGTGAAGAACATGGATGGCATATTGTAGTACCCCAATGCTTTAACGCCCATTTAAGACTGGTCTGGTTTCAGCCTTCTCACACACACACGAAACAGTACATACTTTGAGTCTCTTAAAATTCAGTTTCTGATCCCGAGCTTTGGCACACGGTCGTGGAATTTTGCTCAGAGACAATCAGAAGTATTTCACTCAATTAGCTTTATCAGAACATGCCACAAACACACACACACAAAACACAAAAATACTTAAACTTACAAAAGGAAAAGAGCCAATACAAACAAAATTGTTTTTAAACTTTTTAAATATAGTATGATATTTATATATTAAATCTCCACTGCTACTACACTACTGAGGATATGTAAGACTAATATACGATGGTGTGTGAAACGGACTGTATACATATATAGGCACTGACTCTACTGGACTTTCTGTACCCACGTTGTCATTATTGGAGCTAGTAGAAAATGACATGTTGAGAAATGGTGGAAAAAGTTTGAAAATGATTCCCACTGAGCTTGTTTTGTTGTTTGGAAAAGGCAGGATACACCACTACAGATATTACATGTTTATCCTGGTGGTTCCTGGAGTAGACATACACTATGTACCTGCCAATAGGAATTAGTCTGTATCTTATAATAAGAATATGAAATTAACTGATCCTCTCAAACTTCATAAACTCACTGTGGCTCATCTAAAGTCTTCTGTGCAAGCAGAGAGGGATCAAGGAAGACTTGTTTGTGGTAGAGGTGATGTTTGTTGTTTTTTACTGGAGGTGAAGTCTTTTTCTGTAGCGAGCTGGGCCTCCATTTACTCCTCTCGTCTCCCATCATGTCACACTGTGTACAAGTTGCCTGAGCATTGAAAATACAAATTCAAATACAAACTCATTGGGAAACTGTTTAATTCAAGATTCATTTTAAAATGTATACAGTTGCCTAGGTGTGCAGTTACAAATGAATATGTTCACAAATGCTGGGTTTTTTTGGGGGAAAAAAATGTTGCTTTGTCTTTTTTATATGTAATAAAACATTTACTGCATTCTTGTTTGTGTTGTCATTTTAGAAAAAAATATGTCTACAAGTATAATCTTCACAGATATGTTCTGGCCATTAAATATGGTTTCAGAGCAAAAATGTATCACAAAGCTTATCTGAAGTTGAAAAGGTTCAGCAGACTGCTGGACAAGTTAAGTTGATACTCCAAAGCAAGGGTGTAAGTTTGCATGTAGGGACATGTCCCTACCAATATTTTGGGAGTACAGAATTGTCCCTGCCAATATTTGAGTGAACTATTTTGTACTATGTTTGGAGTGAAGTAAGATCAGATCATTCCAATTACAATGAGGCTACGTCTCCAAGACAACGGATTTAAGCATGCTAGTATTTGATGGACTGAAAAAGACGGGGGCTATCTGAAGGCTCATGTCATGTGATAATATCACAGTGGTACATAAGGTCACCAGAAAAATGTCAACTGATGTTATTTGACCATGTTAACAGGCATTAACTAGCAAGCTAACCCTTGCTTTTGTCTTCTGTAGGCTAGCAGTCTGGTTGCTAGGAGTGAACATAAAATGTTGGATATATCAAACAATGAGTTTAATTTCTGTTGAAAAAAATCCATTAAAATGGCAAAATGCAAACAATGACTTTTTATGCCTCAATAGACTGATTTTTATTTTTTACCTATCACTTACAATACTTACAATTTTCATGCCTTGGAATACCATGTATTTTTAATGCCCTACTATACCATAAGATTTTTATGACTTTTTATGCCTTACTATACTATGAGTTTTTTTTACCGTTTATGCCGTACTATACTATGATGTTTTTATGACGTATTTATGCCTTACTATACTATGACGTTTTTTATGATTTTCATACCATAATATACTATGAAGTTCATTGGCATTTTCTACGCCTTACTATACTGTTGTTTTATTCCTTACCATACTATGACGTTTTTATGACCTTTTATGCCTTAATATAATATTATGTTTTTTTGACATTTTATGCCATACTATACTATGACATTTTTAATGATTTTTATGCCTTACTATACTATGACGTTTTTTTGGCATTTTTATGCCCTACTGTACTATTTCCTTTGATGCCTTACCATACTATGATATTGTTATGACGTTTTATGCCTTAATATAACATTATGTTTTTTTGACGTTTTATGCCTTACTATACTATGACATTTTTTATGATTTTTATGCCTTACTATACTATGACGTTTTCATGACTTTTTTTGCCTTACTCTACTATGACTTTTTAATGACTTTTCTTACCTTATTATACTATGACATTTTTATTATTTTTTATGTTCTACTATACTAAGACTTTTTCTGACTTTTTCTGCCTTGTTTGTTATTATACTGTGACATTTTATTGTCATTTTTATGCCCAACTATACTATTTCATTTGATGCCTTTTTTTTATTAAAAATTAATTATTCATTTATTTTTTATTTTATTATATATACTATTTCATTTGATGCCTTACCATACTATGACTTTTTTATGACCTCTTATGCCTTACTATACTATAATGTTTTTTTTGACTTTTTTTGCCATACTATACTATGACGTTTTTTATGATTTTCATACCATAATATACTATGAAGTTCATTGGCATTTTTATGCCTTACTATACTGTTGTTTTATTCCTTACCATACTATGACTTTATCTGACTTTTTCTGCCTTGTTATACTATGACATTTTCATGACTTATTTTTTCTTATGATACTATGACTTTTTATGACTTTTATGCCATACTATACTATGACGTTTTTTTGGCATTTTTTTGCCTTACTATACTATTTCATTTGATGCCTTACCATACTATGACGTTTTTATGACCTTTTATGCCTTACTATACTATAATGTTTTTTTTGACTTTTTTTGCCATACTATACTATGACGTTTTTTATGATTTTCATACCATAATATACTATGAAGTTCATTGGCATTTTCTACGCCTTACTATACTGTTGTTTTATTCCTTACCATACTATGACGTTTTTATGACCTTTTATGCCTTAATATAATATTATGTTTTTTTGACATTTTATGCCATACTATACTATGACATTTTTAATGATTTTTATGCCTTACTATACTATGACGTTTTTTTGGCATTTTTATGCCCTACTGTACTATTTCCTTTGATGCCTTACCATACTATGACATTGTTATGACGTTTTATGCCTTAATATAACATTATGTTTTTTTGACATTTTATGCCATACTATACTATGACATTTTTTATTATTTTTTATGTTCTACTATACTAAGACTTTTTCTGACTTTTTCTGCCTTGTTTGTTATTATACTGTGACATTTTATTGTCATTTTTATGCCCAACTATACTATTTCATTTGATGCCTTTTTTTATTAAAAATTAATTATTCATTTATTTTTTATTTTATTATATATACTATTTCATTTGATGCCTTACCATACTATGACTTTTTATGACCTCTTATGCCTTACTATACTATAATGTTTTTTTTGACTTTTTTTGCCATACTATACTATGACGTTTTTATGATTTTCATACCATAATATACTATGAAGTTCATTGGCATTTTTATGCCTTACTATACTGTTGTTTTATTCCTTACCATACTATGACTTTATCTGACTTTTTCTGCCTTGTTATACTATAACATTTTCATGACTTATTTTTTCTTATGATACTATGACTTTTTATGACTTTTATGCCATACTATACTATGACGTTTTTTTGGCATTTTTTTGCCTTACTATACTATTTCATTTGATGCCTTACCATACTATGACGTTTTTATGACCTTTTATGCCTTACTATACTATAATGTTTTTTTTGACTTTTTTTGCCATACTATACTATGACATTTTTAATGATTTTTATGCCTTACTATACTATGACGTTTTTTTGGCATTTTTATGCCCTACTGTACTATTTCCTTTGATGCCTTACCATAATATGACATTGTTATGACGTTTTATGCCTTAATATAACATTATGTTTTTTTGACGTTTTATGCCTTACTATACTATGACATTTTTTATGATTTTTATGCCTTACTATACTATGACGTTTTTTATGATTTTCATACCATAATATACTATGAAGTTCATTGGCATTTTCTACGCCTTACTATACTGTTGTTTTATTCCTTACCATACTATGACGTTTTTATGACCTTTTATGCCTTAATATAATATTATGTTTTTTTGACATTTTATGCCATGCTATACTATGACGCTTTTTGATATTTTTATGCCTTATTATACTATGACATTTTTATGACCTTTTATGCCATACTATACTATGACGTTTTCATGACTTATTTTTTCTTATTATACTATGACTTTTTTATGACTTTTTTTGCCATACTATACTATGACGTTTTTTATGATTTTCATACCATAATATACTATGAAGTTCATTGGCATTTTCTACGCCTTACTATACTGTTGTTTTATTCCTTACCATACTATGACGTTTTTATGACCTTTTATGCCTTAATATAATATTATGTTTTTTTGACATTTTATGCCATACTATACTATGACATTTTTAATGATTTTTATGCCTTACTATACTATGACGTTTTTTTGGCATTTTTATGCCCTACTGTACTATTTCCTTTGATGCCTTACCATAATATGACATTGTTATGACGTTTTATGCCTTAATATAACATTATGTTTTTTTGACGTTTTATGCCTTAATATACTATGACATTTTTTATGATTTTTATGCCTTACTATACTATGACGTTTTCATGACTTTTTTTGCCTTACTCTACTATGACTTTTTAATGACTTTTCTTACCTTATTATACTATGACATTTTTATTATTTTTTATGTTCTACTATACTAAGACTTTTTCTGACTTTTTCTGCCTTGTTTGTTATTATACTGTGACATTTTATTGTCATTTTTATGCCCAACTATACTATTTCATTTGATGCCTTTTTTTTATTAAAAATTAATTATTCATTTATTTTTTATTTTATTATATATACTATTTCATTTGATGCCTTACCATACTATGACTTTTTTATGACCTCTTATGCCTTACTATACTATAATGTTTTTTTTGACTTTTTTTGCCATACTATACTATGACGTTTTTATGATTTTCATACCATAATATACTATGAAGTTCATTGGCATTTTTATGCCTTACTATACTGTTGTTTTATTCCTTACCATACTATGACTTTATCTGACTTTTTCTGCCTTGTTATACTATGACATTTTCATGACTTATTTTTTCTTATGATACTATAACTTTTTATGACTTTTATGCCATACTATACTATGACGTTTTTTTGGCATTTTTTTGCCTTACTATACTATTTCATTTGATGCCTTACCATACTATGACGTTTTTATGACCTTTTATGCCTTACTATACTATAATGTTTTTTTTGACATTTTTTTGCCATACTATACTATGACGTTTTTTATGATTTTCATACCATAATATACTATGAAGTTCATTGGCATTTTCTACGCCTTACTATACTGTTGTTTTATTCCTTACCATACTATGACGTTTTTATGACCTTTTATGCCTTAATATAATATTATGTTTTTTTGACATTTTATGCCATACTATACTATGACATTTTTAATGATTTTTATGCCTTACTATACTATGACGTTTTTTTGGCATTTTTATGCCCTACTGTACTATTTCCTTTGATGCCTTACCATACTATGACATTGTTATGACGTTTTATGCCTTAATATAACATTATGTTTTTTTGACGTTTTATGCCATACTATACTATGACATTTTTTATTATTTTTTATGTTCTACTATACTAAGACTTTTTCTGACTTTTTCTGCCTTGTTTGTTATTATACTGTGACATTTTATTGTCATTTTTATGCCCAACTATACTATTTCATTTGATGCCTTTTTTTTTATTAAAAATTAATTATTCATTTATTTTTTATTTTTTATTTTATTATATATACTATTTCATTTGATGCCTTACCATACTATGACTTTTTATGACCTCTTATGCCTTACTATACTATAATGTTTTTTTTTACTTTTTTTGCCATACTATACTATGACGTTTTTTATGATTTTCATACCATAATATACTATGAAGTTCATTGGCATTTTTATGCCTTACTATACTGTTGTTTTATTCCTTACCATACTATGACTTTATCTGACTTTTTCTGCCTTGTTATACTATGACATTTTCATGACTTATTTTTTCTTATGATACTATAACTTTTTATGACTTTTATGCCATACTATACTATGACGTTTTTTTGGCATTTTTTTGCCTTACTATACTATTTCATTTGATGCCTTACCATACTATGACGTTTTTATGACCTTTTATGCCTTACTATACTATAATGTTTTTTTTGACATTTTTTTGCCATACTATACTATGACGTTTTTTATGATTTTCATACCATAATATACTATGAAGTTCATTGGCATTTTCTACGCCTTACTATACTGTTGTTTTATTCCTTACCATACTATGACATTGTTATGACGTTTTATCCCTTAATATAACATTATGTTTTTTTGACGTTTTATGCCTTACTATACTATGACATTTTTTATGATTTTTATGCCTTACTATACTATGACGTTTTCATGACTTTTTTTGCCTTACTCTACTATGACTTTTTAATGACTTTTCTTACCTTATTATACTATGACATTTTTATTATTTTTTATGTTCTACTATACTAAGACTTTTTCTGACTTTTTCTGCCTTGTTTGTTATTATACTGTGACATTTTATTGTCATTTTTATGCCCTACTATACTATGACATTTTCATGACTTTTTATGACTTTTATGCCTTAATATAACATTATGTTTTTTTGACGTTTTATGCCTTAATATACTATGACGTTTTTTATGATTTTTATGCCTTACTATACTATTTCCTTTGATGCCTTACCATACTATGACTTTTTATGACCTCTTATGCCTTACTATACTATAATGTTTTTTTTTACTTTTTTTGCCATACTATACTATGACGTTTTTTTATGATTTTCATACCATAATATACTATGAAGTTCATTGGCATTTTTATGCCTTACTATACTGTTGTTTTATTCCTTACCATACTATGACTTTATCTGACTTTTTCTGCCTTGTTATACTATGACATTTTCATGACTTATTTTTTCTTATGATACTATGACTTTTTATGACTTTTATGCCATACTATACTATGACGTTTTTTTGGCATTTTCTTGCCTTACTATACTATTTCATTTGATGCCTTACCATACTATGACGTTTTTATGACCTTTTATGCCTTACTATACTATAATGTTTTTTTTGACTTTTTTTGCCATACTATACTATGACGTTTTTTATGATTTTCATACCATAATATACTATGAAGTTCCTTGGCATTTTTATGCCTTACTATACTGTTGTTTTATTCCTTACCATACTATGACGTTTTTATGACCTTTTATGCCTTAATATACTATGACGTTTTTTTGGCATTTTTATGCCCTACTGTACTATTTCCTTTGATGCCTTACCATACTATGACATTGTTATGACGTTTTATGCCTTAATATAACATTATGTTTTTTTGACGTTTTATGCCATACTATACTATGACATTTTTTATTATTTTTTATGTTCTACTATACTAAAACTTTTTCTGACTTTTTCTGCCTTTTTATACTATGACATTTTCATGACTTATTTTTTCTCATGATATTATGACTTTTTATGATTTTTTTGCCATATTATACTGTGACATTTTATTGGCATTTTTATGCCCTACTATACTATTTCCTTTGATGCCTTACCATACTATGATGTTGTTATGACCTTTTATGCCTTAATATAATATGATGTTATTTTGACGTTTTATGCCATACTATACTATGACGTTTTTTGATAGTTTTATGCCATACTACACTATGAAGTTCATTGGCATTTTTATGCCTTACTATACTATGACGTTTTTTATGATTTTCATACCATAATATACTATGATGTTTTTATGACCTTTTATGCCTTAATATAATATTATGTTTTTTTGACATTTTATGCCATGCTATACTATGACGCTTTTTGATATTTTTATGCCTTATTATACTATGACATTTTCATGACCTTTTATGCCATACTATACTATGACGTTTTCATGACTTATTTTTTCTTATTATACTATGACTTTTTATGACTTTTATGCCATACTATACTATGACCTTTTTTTTTGGCATTTTCTTGCCTTACTATACTATTTCATTTGATGCCTTACCATACTATGACGTTTTTATGACCTTTTATGCCTTACTATACTATAATGTTTTTTTTTACCTTTTTTGCCATACTATACTATGACGTTTTTTATGATTTTCATACCATAATATACTATGAAGTTCATTGGCATTTTTTTGCCTTACTATACTGTTGTTTTATTCCTTACCATACTATGATGTTTTTATGACCTTTTATGCCTTACTATACTATAATGTTTTTTTTGACATTTTATGCCATACTATACTATGACATTTTTAATGATTTTTATGCCTTACTATACTATGAAGTTTTTTGGCATTTTTTTGACTTACTATACTATTTCATTTGATGCCTTACCATACTATGACGTTTTTATGACCTTTTATGCCTTAATATACTATGATGTTTTTTTGACATTTTATGCCATACTATACTATGACGTTATTTATGATTTTTATGCCTTTCTATACTATGACGTTTTCATGACTTTTTATGCCTTACTATACTATGACTTTTCAAATGACTTTTCATACCTTATTATACTATAACATTTTTCTCATTTTTTATGCCCTACTATACTATGACTTTATATGACTTTTTCTGTCTTGTTATACTATGACATTTTCATGACTTTTTTTTTCTTATGATACTATGACTTTTTATGACTTTTATGCCATACTATACTATGACGTTTTTTTGGCATTTTCTTGCCTTACTATACTATTTCATTTGATGCCTTACCATACTATGACGTTTTTATGACCTTTTATGCCTTACTATACTATAATGTTTTTTTTGACTTTTTTTGCCATACTATACTATGACGTTTTTTATGATTTTCATACCATAATATACTATGAAGTTCATTGGCATTTTTATGCCTTACTATACTGTTGTTTTATTCCTTACCATACTATGACGTTTTTATGACCTTTTATGCCTTAATATAATATTATGTTTTTTTGACATTTTATGCCATGCTATACTATGACGCTTTTTGATATTTTTATGCCTTATTATACTATGACATTTTTATGACCTTTTATGCCATACTATACTATGACGTTTTCATGACTTATTTTTTCTTATTATACTATGACTTTTTATGACTTTTATGCCATACTATACTATGACCTTTTTTTTGGCATTTTCTTGCCTTACTATACTATTTCATTTGATGCCTTACCATACTATGACGTTTTTATGACCTTTTATGCCTTACTATACTATAATGTTTTTTTTTACCTTTTTTGCCATACTATACTATGACGTTTTTTATGATTTTCATACCATAATATACTATGAAGTTCATTGGCATTTTTTTGCCTTACTATACTGTTGTTTTATTCCTTACCATACTATGATGTTTTTATGACCTTTTATGCCTTAATATAATATTATGTTTTTTTGACATTTTATGCCATACTATACTATGACATTTTTAATGATTTTTATGCCTTACTATACTATGAAGTTTTTTGGCATTTTTTTTGACTTACTATACTATTTCATTTGATGCCTTACCATACTATGACGTTTTTATGACCTTTTATGCCTTAATATACTATGATGTTTTTTTGACATTTTATGCCATACTATACTATGACGTTATTTATGATTTTTATGCCTTTCTATACTATGACGTTTTCATGACTTTTTATGCCTTACTATACTATGACTTTTCAAATGACTTTTCATACCTTATTATACTATAACATTTTTCTCATTTTTTATGCCCTACTATACTATGACTTTATCTGACTTTTTCTGTCTTGTTATACTATGACATTTTCATGACTTTTTTTTTCTTATGATACTATGACTTTTTATGACTTTTATGCCATACTATACTATGACGTTTTTTTGGCATTTTCTTGCCTTACTATACTATTTCATTTGATGCCTTACCATACTATGACGTTTTTATGACCTTTTATGCCTTACTATACTATAATGTTTTTTTTTACTTTTTTTGCCATACTATACTATGACGTTTTTTATGATTTTCATACCATAATATACTATGAAGTTCATTGGCATTTTTATGCCTTACTATACTGTTGTTTTATTCCTTACCATACTATGACGTTTTTATGACCTTTTATGCCTTAATATAATATTATGTTTTTTTGACATTTTATGCCATACTATACTATGACATTTTTTATGATTTTTATGCCTTACTATACTATGACGTTTTTTTGGCATTTTTATGCCCTACTGTACTATTTCCTTTGATGCCTTACCATACTATGACATTGTTATGACGTTTTATGCCTTAATATAACATTATGTTTTTTTGACGTTTTATGCCATACTATACTATGACATTTTTTATTATTTTTTATGTTCTACTATACTAAGACTTTTTCTGACTTTTTCTGCCTTGTTATACTATGACATTTTCATGACTTATTTTTTCTCATGATATTATGACTTTTTATGATTTTTTTGCCATATTATACTGTGACATTTTATTGGCATTTTTATGCCCTACTATACTATTTCCTTTGATGCCTTACCATACTATGACGTTGTTATGACCTTTTATGCCTTAATATAATATGATGTTATTTTGACGTTTTATGCCATACTATACTATGACGTTTTTTGATAGTTTTATGCCATACTACACTATGAAGTTCATTGGCATTTTTATGCCTTACTATACTGTTGTTTTATTCCTTACCATACTATGATGTTTTTATGACCTTTTATGCCTTAATATAATATTATGTTTTTTTGACATTTTATGCCATGCTATACTATGACGCTTTTTGATATTTTTATGCCTTATTATACTATGACATTTTTATGACCTTTTATGCCATACTATACTATGACGTTTTCATGACTTATTTTTTCTTATTATACTATGACTTTTTATGACTTTTTTGCCATACTATACTATGACGTTTTTTATGATTTTCATACCATAATATACTATGAAGTTCATTGGCATTTTCTACGCCTTACTATACTGTTGTTTTATTCCTTACCATACTATGACGTTTTTATGACCTTTTATGCCTTAATATAATATTATGTTTTTTTGACATTTTATGCCATACTATACTATGACATTTTTTATGATTTTTATGCCTTACTATACTATGACGTTTTTTGGCATTTTTTTTGACTTACTATACTATTTCATTTGATGCCTTACCATACTATGATGTTTTTATGACCTTTTATGCCTTAATATAATATTATGTTTTTTTGACATTTTATGCCATGCTATACTATGACGCTTTTTGATATTTTTATGCTTTATTATACTATGACATTTTTATGACCTTTTATGCCATACTATACTATAACGTTTTCATGACTTATTTTTTCTTATTATACTATGACTTTTTTTGCCATATATACTATGACGTTTTTTATGATTTTCATACCATAATATACTATGAAGTTCATTGGCATTTTTATGCCTTACTATACTGTTGTTTTATTCCTTACCATACTATGACGTTTTTTTGGCATTTTTATGCCCTACTGTACTATTTCCTTTAATGCCTTACCATACTATTACATTGTTATGACGTTTTATGCCTTAATATAATATGATGTTTTTTTTTACGTTTTATGCTATACTGTACTATGATGTTTTTTGATAGTTTTATGCCATACTACACTATGAATTTCATTGGCATTTTTATGCCTTACTATACTGTTGTTTTATTCCTTACCATACTATGATGTTTTTATGACCTTTTATGCCTTAATATAATATTATGTTTTTTTGACATTTTATGCCATGCTATACTATGACGCTTTTTGATATTTTTATGCCTTATTATACTATGACATTTTTATGACTGTTTATGACTCACTATATTATGACGTTTTCATGACTTATTTTTTCTTATTATACTATGACGTTTTTTGATATTTTTATTTCATACTATACCATGACGTTTTTTGGCATTTTTGTGCCTTACTATTTTTACCATGTTGTTTTATTTCTGATCATACTATGAATTTTTATGACCTTTAATGCCTTTATATACTATGACGTTAGTTTGACTTTTTATGCCTTACTATACTATGATGTTTTTATGACTTTCTATGTCTTATTACACTATGACGTTGTTATGACTTTTTATGCCTTGCTATGATATGACATTTTCATGACTTTTTTTGCCTTACTATACTATGTTGTCTTCATGGCTTTTTATGCCTTACCATACCATGACGTTTTCATGCCTTACTATAATATGTACTTTCCTTGACTTTTTATGCCTTAGTATACCAAGACATTTTTATGCCTTACTATTCAATTAATTTTTTTATGCCATCTTATACTATGATTTGTTATGCCTTACCATACTATGACATTTTTCTAACTTACTGCAGTACTTTTTCCAACTTTTTCTGCTCAAGTCACAACAAAAGGCAGGCCAAAATCTCAAGGCATACGTGTATTCTTATTTGTTCAAAACAGTCTCTATAACCTTTGTTATTACTCATATGAATCTGTAAACCTTCATTCTTATCTTAAAATGACAAATAAATTTGAGAAAATAATCATGACAATTTTTATTAACAAACTAACTAATTTTAAACTTTTCAAAATGATAAAAAGGGGGCAACAAATCAGAGAGACACAGAGAGAGAGAGAGAGAGAGAGAGAGAGAGAGAGAGAGAGAGAGAGAGAGAGAGGGAGGACGGGTAGATCTGCCCCTAATTACCCATTACAGACCAAGAGAGATGCACTGACACTGAAAACGAATTTTCATATAAACAGTAAATACAGAAACAGTATGCATGGAGTTGTAAAACAACTTTAGTCTAAGAAAAAAGAGATACATTGAGAATGACATTTTTTGACATGCATGCAAACAGTGAAAACAACCATAGTTAACACAGTTAACATTGAGTTGAAAATAAAACACTTAGAACATGTACATGTTACTTACATTTGTGATTGTAAATATTTTGATACTTACAAGCTAGTGAGACACATGTGCCTGTAGGTGCTTGCAGACTCCGGCTGAGGTTTTTAACATCCCCAGTCCAGCCATAGGACAGGTAGCTTTCATGATACTGCCTGTTGACTTTTTTATGACTTGCTCTGACTTTTTATGCCTTATTGTACTATGACTTTTTTATGCCTTGCTATACTATGACATTTTTATGCCCTACTATACTATGACTTTTTATGCCTTACATTTCATATATGGAAATTCAACACATGTATATATATAAAATTTATGTATGGGCATTCCTGAATGTAAATTCAGATTATTTATCTTATTAAACCGTTTGGTTGACAGCATTAAAAAGCCAATCTCTTTTTTTTGGAGGGGTGGTGGTGTTTTTGCTTCCCTACCAATGTTGGGACCAAACCTACAACCTTGCTCGAAAGTCAAAGTCTTGGGCACAAATTACACTTTGTTTCCTTGCTCAGCTGCAGAGGAGGGCTTGTACCTAAAAGGCTGAAATTTCTACATAAAAGACTATAGCCTTTGAAAGCAATACATTTGATTTGCCTAACCCAGTCTGTTAAAGCATCATTATAACTTCAGATAAACTTTTGAATGTATTTTTACTCTGAATGACAACTGTGAATTTTGTCCTTTCATTTAAACAGAAAGCTCATCAGAGCTTTAAATGGCCAGTATGTACAGGAGGAAGAATTACAGTGAGCAAAACCCGTTTCAGTGTTCATGTGGGCACCTCACTACTGTTTTAAGACAGATTTGAAAAATTGTGAACCTATCCTTTAAAGCTTCATACTGCGGCGGCTGAGCAACACATTTCCTCACACATAGGTATCAGGAGTCCTCATGTAGTAAATTTTAATTTTATTGTTCGTACTCAAATGCTCTAATACAAGGGCTGCAGTTTAAGAACTGAACACTGTGAAAAACACTGTCCACCAGTTATAGACTGTTACCTTAAATAATTACACAATTTTACAATGCTCAAGAGTTTATAGTATATTATGATCATTCAGTTGCTTACTGAAAAATATGTTCTGTGCTTTTCATCTTTAATACAAAGTGTCCTTAATTTAAGATCTAAAGGCTACTCTGTGACTTGCAGAGGTAATGATCATGTTAAGTAGTAACTTCAATTGGAACATTTTAAGTTCAGAGCCTGCTACAAAGTCAGCAAGTTATTGACTATGTCGTTCTGAGAGTAATGCTTTGTGAACATGAAAATGAAACTACTTTCTTCTGTGGACATGTATAACAAACAGATACTACTTAGTTGCGAATGCCACTTGTGCAAAACCTGCAACTCTGCATTAAATGTGTGAAAAAGGTGTCACAAGAAGGAGCGTGATCTGGCATAAAAACCATGTGGCAATCAGGCTGTAGTTAGAGCTCCTGCATAAGCTCTACATGCATTACCACCTACCCCACAGCAGTGAGACAGTTGGGGTCATTTAATGTTGTCTGGTAAAGTCTTATATGGGTTGAGAATGCCTTTGGGATCCAGCATGGCCTTGATGTTACCCATCAGAGCCACAGCCTGGCTGGGTTTACTGTAGTAGATGTAGTTCCTCTTCTTCAGGCCCAGTCCATGCTCAGCACTGATGCTGCCCTGACAGCTGGCCGTCCACTCGTAGATGAACGGCTCGATGGCAGCGAGGAGAGAAGGGTCTTTGGCAGGAGAGGTGATGTTTAGGTGGAGGTTACCATCGCCTACAGAGAGATTGAGAGATATTGGGTGTGGGTGGGGTGAATGGTACAAGTGAAATGAAAATAAGAAATACCTCATTCTCGCACGCCACTATTCCCCTCCTGATATACAGACTTTATAAATTTCTTTCCATCTGCTGGTCTTACCTACGTGTCCATATCCCACCACACTCCTTGCCCGGTCCCCCAGGTGCTGCCTCATGTCTGTCACCAGCTGGTAGATCTGCTCCACTGGAAGTGAGATGTCATACTTGTACGTGAAGCCATCGTGAGTCAGCGCCTCCGTGACACGTTCACGCATTGACCAAAGAGTCTGAGCAGTTGGAAATAGAAAAGTTGATTGCACAAGCTGCAACACCTACTGTTGTGGGAACTACCCGTAGGCAGTTTTGAGTAAGTTGGCAGGAAAGACACTAGAAGTCGAGATACCTTTATTTTTGACTCCTCAGTTGCCACAGTTCCGTCAGTGACCAATGATGATGTCATCGCCTCCTCTAAAAAGTTGTGGAGTTTCTCTCCATCATGTGTTGGGTCAGATCCAGATGTTTCTATGACGACATAGAATGGGCACTCTGCAGGATGGAGAGAAGGCGGTTAGCGTGTGTGTTAGCATGTATAAGTAATACATAATAAACTAAAATATATGATTTTTTAACACATTACAATGAAGTTACAAGCAAAGCAAACATAAGTATTTAACTATAACCCGTTCATGTGAAGCATCCGTAACTGATGTGTAATGACTGACTGTACACTGGAGCACAATTGTCATCACATGTTTTTTATATGAATATGACATATATTAAGTTTGGTAACAAACTTGTGTAATATTCATTGCATAATTACATTTATATCGTACATTGATTAATGACGTACCTATTGTCAGTCTGTGACAGCTTTAGCTGATCAAGGACACAAGACGTGGCTGAACACTCTGAGAAGAAATCTAGTAAATTGACCTTGAGTGAAGAGTTTTTTGTCACACCCCTTTTTTCAGTGTTAAGACTGCATCTTTGAACACAATGATAAATAGTTTTAAACTTGCCATGAATGATCTGTATATGTATATAAACAGTTAATAAATGCCTCATAACACTGTCAGGATTTATTAATCCGTGTAATCAATCATTCATTATCTGCTTAATCACCAGTATTGGCTGTATCATAGGAGGAGTTACAGTTGTTAACAAATACTTAATAAATAATAGACACTTAAAAATGCCCTTACACTGTATGTGCTTACAGCTACTGCTGTTAAATGTGAAATAAGGTGCGCACACATGTGTGTACCTACCAGAAATGGGATTGGATAGTTTGAGGTGCGTGTTCAGCAGTCTCATACATTCACTGTCCAGGAACTCGAAGGCTGACAGGATTTCTCCCAGCATGCCTTTGCAGAGCTGAAATGTCCGCAGCAGTTGCTCGAAGGTCTCACAGCCTAATAACACAAACACAGATAACTGCATGATCAACTAGTGCAATTTAGCTGCTAATCTATAAGAACAAACTCATCTAGATTTCAAAGAACTTCATTACATTGTTAAGTACACTGTTTCCACCCTCAGATCTGAGAGGCTACGAGAAAATCCTACCCAAGAAAACCACGTTGACAGATTTAGGTTTCCGTGGACAAAGGACAGACACTGCTGTAATGACCCCCAGTGTACCCTCTGACCCTATAAACAACTGTTTGAGGTCATATCCGGTATTATCTTTCCGCAGCGCGGCCAAGCAGTCCAGCACCCGCCCATCTGCCAACACCTGCATAAGTCACACACATAAACATAAAATCCATGATTTTATCTTTTATCTAATCAGAATCAGGCCATCGCACACTTTTTCTCCATGATTTTAATAAAATACTTTTTATTGAAGATCATAAATGTCCCTCAGTTATTTACACCACTCACCACTTCCAGACCCAGCACAGTCCCGTGTAAGGAGCCATATCGCAGCAGCCGCAGACCACCTGCATTAGTTGCCACGTTGCCACCAATTTGGCAACTGCCTTTTGCCCCAAGATCCAGTGGCATGATGTAGTCTCTCTCCTCCAGGTAGAGAGACAAGTTCTCCAGAACACAGCCTGCCTGGCAGGTGAGAATACCTGAAAAACAGAGAAAGAGGATCTCTGAGAATGATTCAAATACGCAAACAGCTCATTTTGATTGAAACTTGAGAATTTTTAGTTACCAGAGATGCTATCAAAGGTAAGTATGTTGTTCATAAGAGCAGTGGAGAGGATGATCTCATCATAGACTGGGACACTGCCCCCAACCAGCCCAGTGTTTCCTCCTTGAGGATTCACTGCCAAGTTGCGACTGTTACAGTAGCTACAGGAGGGGAAACAAAACACTTTAAAACACTTGCCTTATTTTTCTATCTATCTATCTAGTCTTCTTCCCATCATGTTATATACACCTGAGAACCTGAGAAACTTCCTCTGTTGTCTGAGGTCTCAACAATAGTTCACTGGAACCTGCAGAAGAAAGGAAATATGTAATACATCAATTCTTTAGTATGATGAAATGAATGAATGAGTCCAATTCAATTCTACCCATCACCTCTCACTGTTTTGAGCCAGTCCACATTACTGGACTCCAGCAGGTCCGGGTCAGTGATGGTCCTGCCTGGTAGGATCTTCCTGAAGAAGACTAAATCTTCCTGAGTAACTCTGGAGAAAGGCAGCCTCTCTGGGGCTGCAGCCGGAGATGGCTTGAGTCCACCTGCCCCAGCCCCATGCAGCTTACGAGTGGCAGCTACAAACTGCCCTGAGCTGCAGGTGAGAAATGGAGTGTGTAGGTCTACAGGTGAAAGTCTGGTTCTGGCTGTAGATGAGAGGGTGCTATGGGGGCTGAGATGTCTGAGAGCTGTCCACAGTTTTGGTGTTCTTTGGAAAATCCCCGCCATGATGGAGAGATAATTGGGAGAGACGGCAAAACAGGCTGCAGAAAAGAAGTAGGATGAAACTCAAGTCTGGTGCCACAAGGCAGTGCAAAAGATATTCTAATTCTCATTTTCATGCCCCCACTTTGTATTTAGCAAGCCACTGCTATAATGAAGTACCCTGAAAGTACTGTCCTGCTGTAGCTGTGCACATACTGAAACTTTCTGGTAGGAGAGAGTAAGAAAACTAGAAAACATTGCAACCACATTTTATTTATATCAGAGACTTTCAATTTGTTTATGAAGCCTAAAATATTTAAAATATACATCAAAATTTTAGGAGAAATCAACCCCTCTTATTGTTTTGTCAAAGTAAAACATTTCAGTGCTGTAGATCAAGTGGTACTGATTTCTAGCGTTACAACATAAGATGCAAATCCTTACAGCTTTGTTTTTGCTTTCATAGAAATGCCTGGACAAAAAGCTAACTTTTCTTAATGTGAATATGAGATTTTTACCTTTGTGACATGTTCTGATTGTTAGTTACAATACTGTTTTTGCATTAGAAACACAAACCAATACTCAGTAACATCAGGTGTTATTTTTAATTCACGTATATTGTTTTATTTAAAACGGTCTCCTCTTAATGCAGATAGAAATGTCTTCTTATACTTTCTGCATCTTCTTGTAGCAATTAAAGTAGAAAGGACGATTACAAGCTGCTTGCCTGAGACACTGCCCTGGCAAACTACTAGCAAACTGACGTTTCTTTTGGGATATGACCTAAAGCTTCTTCGCCCACAACGAACAACATGCCACAGAAGAAGCTGAAATGTCAGTTAGCTTAGCTCGATTAGCGCACTGTTTGACAAGGAGCTAGCGAGCAAATATCCATTGTTACTCACCATAAACGTTCACTTAACGGCCCGCATCTCTCTGTTCATGTGTCTTTCTTTCGTGTCATATCTCAGAGTGTGAAATCTGTCACAAAGTTCAAGGCCAGCGAAGTTACTTAAAGATGTCACACTGAGTGTTTACAACTAGCACGACAGCAAGTAGCTTCAGAGGTTGACGGCGGTGAAAGGTCACAGAGAAGAGGATGGACGAATCAGAGGGCTTCTTTCTTTCAGATTGAACCAATAGGCGTGAACCTTTCTTTATCGCTGAACAGCCAATGACGGATGTGATAAGTAAAGAAAACAGTTTTTTAATCTTTTCACATTAATCAGCCTGGTATGGAAACCAGTTAATCCGTGCTCGTTTTTGTTTGGAATAGTTTTAACAAATTTGGGTCTTGAGTTTACAGATGATTTGAAAAATGTTTTGTTTTTTTTCAATTATATTTATGAAAAATGTCTGGCCACAGTAAGATTAAATACATACTGAAAAGATTTATATATCCTTTTTAAAATCAATTTTGGTACTTATATTCCTTTGATGTGGAGGTGTTTTTTTGATAAATACACTGCTTAACATTTTTGAAATTTTGGTTTAATCACCCCCAAACAGGCAACACACTGAATCAATGATTAACATCTGATTGGATTTGACATTAACCCTAACAGACATACATGTTTGACTTTTTAGGACACCCACCCTTAATACGGTAATTTTTACAACTATTCATTACTTATATTTTAATTTAAACTTTTATGATTAAATAGAGATTTGAGATATTGGTGTCTCAGACCACTAACTTACCTCACCTACTGATTTAGAATGGATGCTAATAAGATGAACTTTAACAGACAGACTCTTCTAGCACACCTGCCTTACATAAAGCACTAATTAAGAGCAGTCGTAACACTCTTAAGACACCTACAGTACACATTATATACACAAGGTAATATACAGGTTGTGCAATAGCATTTACATAATATCTGGTCAAGCAATCAAAGGTGAAGCTAAGCAGGCTGCACTGTACATGCTGAACACATACCACCTTTATCTACTGTATATTATACCTACTTACCTGTATATAAAAGTTTTACGTTTATGCTGGTTGTCTTTGTTGATTTATCTTAGCTGTATGTCTACTTTGTTCCTGGCAGAATTATTTTATAATAAAAATTTTCAGAGTGGTACCATAAATTATGGTACATGATATGATTTGTTATTTGGATATGGAGCTCAACAAGAATAAATGATTAAGATTTAATCCACCAAATTAAAACATCTCAACTGTTTCAGTTCATTTACAACATTCTTTACTTATATTTTCTAACTTTAAGGTATTTGTAATTGATGCACAAAGATTTTTGGCTGGGTTTGTAAAAAGCATTATGCATTAGGGGAAAGTTTATACAAAATGAATAACAAATGAATTTATTTGAAAGTCAGACAATGTCTCAGATTTACTCCTCATGCATTCTGTAAAGTACACAGCATGCAACGAAATCTGTTCATTTTTTAATTCTTCACCGTCTCAGCCTACACAAACAATAATAACATAACTTTGAATACTCTAAAATTAAAACTGGTTTTAATTATCATACTTTTACTGCAACTCACACTGTAAATTCCCTGAATATAACTTCAAGTTCACATTGTGTTCAACATAACAGCCTTCTGTGTTCCAGGAAAATCACATGAGGGATAACACCAATGGAATACTATGAATCCAGACCACAGTTAGTAACCATTTCAGGCATCAGCAATACTTTCAGGAGTCATTACTGAGCAGATCCGATCAGAGGAGAACCGACAACAACACTGATACAGTCTCTGAAGGACAGAATACTGAAGGACAGTTGTGCACATCTGCATCCCAGCTGCTAGAAAACTTAACCTTCCACTCTTATGAGCTGTCTGGGTATGTACAGTGTGCAGTTATCTCATATTCCAGCACAAAATGTGAACATTGACATGGCTAACAGAACACATAAGTAAATATCCAAATTGATGTTTACATTTCATTCACAAAAGAACTAAAATGTGTAACGGGGAAGGGAATCTACAGGTGTTTTCAGGCTTAGCACCATCTTTCCACATGTAACCGTTTTCATTTTAAAGAGTAAGAGCTCAGTTTCAGCTTTCAGACCTTTAGTAAAACTACTGTTACTACTTGTGTCCTTGGCAGTATCATGTCACTGCAGTAGCAGCTCACTGGTCAAACCATTTTTCAAAGAAGATGTCTCATCTTCTAAACCAAGATCTCATATCATAGAGCTGTTCACTCAACTTCCCACTGCTGCTCGTAACAAACAACTCCCAACCTCACTGGCATCTTCAGCAGGTCTTGAGAGACTACATTTAGCCACGACCATCCGATTCCATCCAATGGCATTTAGGTCAGCAGCGTGAACCTCCCTTGGCTCAGGGTGTTTGTTATGATCTCTAAGTTCACTTGTCTCGGAGTCAGTCATCAGTTAGGACAAGAACGCTCCACACTGAGCTGCTGTTGGTCGTACTCTGATATGAGTTTCTTGATGTGGGCCAGTTTGTTGTGCAGATATTCACAGCGAATCTTGTCCTGGTTGTAGTTGGGGTTGGACTACAGGGAAAATCAAGAAAAAATTTATCATGCAATAGAAAAATAGGGGAGTAGATGTCACATGCAGCAATCTCGTGATAAATATTGGCAAGTTTTCAGACAGTCGTTACCTTTTTAATTTTGCGATACTCTTGAAGAATTTGATTACGAACCGTCTGCAAGAGAGAAATACAAGAACAACAATGAAGTTAGTTTGTTAAAGTTTGCAAGAAAATTATTTTCTTGATGCCCACATGACACAGATATCAGTGTATGTAGCCACACTTTAGCAAAATGACAACAATATTATTACCTTGTATTTACGTGATTCCTGGTGAAGCTGTTTGAGCTGTGTGTCCAGCTCCATGAACTGCCGGGTAACACCATCAATGCGAGCATGTAAATCTCTGTACTCGTTGTACTCCTTGTTAAAGTCCTGTTTGTAGCTCTGCCTCTGGTCATGGCTGCAAATCACTGTGTATATCCTGTGCAGAGACAATTTAGACACACTACTGTCACATCTTAGCCACCCCATTAGCAGCCTGCAAGAGGTTTGTCATGAAAAGTGCTTGATTTTTGGTGATAAGTGAAGAAAAGAAACGCACATCTGAACCCACACGTTTTAAAGATGTTGTATTTTATCAATCCGTTACAGAAAAAAGCTACCACAAGACTTTGTAGATGCTACATTCTTTTCCACCAACTTTCTTTTCCAAAGAACTTTCTAAGGGGTAAACGTTCTTCTGTGGCATTGTGATTGAAAGCCACAGGAAGACTAAACAATTTATTCTGTTGATGTATCAAAAGTGTGATGGTTGCATTTCACGTCATTTGTGCCTGGACAACGAAGCCTGGACTTTGTTGTATGTTGGTCATAAAATCTCTTAGGCTGCATCCTGAATATTATCTGCCACAAACTACAAGCAAAACAATGTAAAACATCTGCTGTGGAGAATAGTACTGTACCTGACCAATCAGCAATGTTCAACCCTGCAAGTCCCACTCTGAAAGTTCCTGAACCTTCGGAAAGTACTACCCATGTGTGCAGGGACTTTTTGAGGGATAAAACTATCTTCTGAGAACTTAATTTAGACCCTTGTTCCTCCGGTGGAAACGCTGATAGGCAAACTCCTTCCTAAAAGAGGTTCCTGTTCCTTGGGGAAAGTTCCTATGGCTGAATCCACCTTTGGAAACATTTTGTATCAATGTACCAATAAAAGTTATACTTACAATAAATAATCTGCTGTGTCATTGTCCACTTGAAGCACATTGGAATCAAAGAAAATTTCACTTGGCTCTAAAAGAAAGAAGGAAGCATGTCAATTTTTTATTTTTTATCTTTTTTAAATATTGACGCACTGACGTCACATGTTAGAAGCTCACAGCACTCACCTGGGCAGCCCAGCAAGACTTTGTTGTTTGGATCCTCTGAACTGTGATCTTTTCCCCTTTCTTTACTTTCTCTCCGCCTGTCCTTCTCCTTGACAAACAAAAGAAAAACTAATTGCAACGACATTTTAAACAACTCTGGAAAAGCCACACACCTCCAGGCCTGATGTACTTACCTGGTCTCTGTGTTTGTGTTTGCTCTTCTTCCTTTTTGTTGTGTGTCTACTCAGATCAGGCACTATCAGAGGGGATGGAGGGCGATCAGAGTCGGGCTGAGGATGGTCATCTGGGCTTTCAGGCTCCTCCTGGGCACATGGAGTTGGCTCAAGCCTTTTAGCCACCTCCTCTTCCTGCTGACATACTGCTGACAGGGAGTCCAACAGCTTTCGAGGGTCAAGTGCATTCCTTTTGCCGTCATCCGCTCTCACTTCGTTGATGTCTTTATGAGCCACTTGTTCAGATGGCCTCAATCTTGACTTGTCACTGGCTGTTTTGCGAGACAAATGGGATATCCTGGGCTTCTTACTGGCCAGAGGGTCGGTGTATTCCTCTGGCAGGGAATGTTTTGGACGATGTGCTGGGGAGGAGTTGGGGGTGTCTCGCAGTGGGCTGACCTGGGCCTCAGGGACAGTGAGGAGGTTCTGTTGTGGCTGAAACAGTCTCCTGCACAGAAAGTGATATAGTACATAAACCTCAACTGGTATTTCTCCATAGTTTTTTTTTTATAGAATGAACAACACAACTGCGATGGCAGTGTAATGGCCCTGCAATTAAAGACATGCTCATGTACACAATAAGCAGGAAAGACAGATCACCTACATTAGTGTCTCAGGTGCAGTTAAAGGATAACTTGGTATTTTTTAACCTGGACCTTATTTTCCCCATGTTTTTGGGTGTAAATGATTGATGGGGACAAAAATCTTTGGAATCGGTGCAGTATTGAGCAAGAACAGTGTACACCCAGGAACCATAACAGCTGTTGCAATGTACACAAGAAGACAGCTGTTTATGTCAAAGTAAGTCCACTAAAAGTGCTTGTTTTGCCATTGACAGGCTCTGATAGTTATTATAAGCATCTGACATTATGGATAGGATTCCTACAGAGATATGCCTTTTTGTTAAAGAGCAAGATCCTTTTTATTTAACCAGAAACATCCGTCATTTTACCTGACAGAACACAGCGGTTGCTGGAATACACACAATAGCACACGAAAACTAACTGATCGAAGCAGCGGTATTTACTTCCTGAACAGCTCTTCTTTGTGAAGATTTAACAGCCTGATAAACTTAAATGAGTGAGCTGGAGAGTGAATGGAATATATAAGCCAATTCCCATTAAAAGACCAAATATAAAGACTGAAATAAAAAGGCAATCCTTTTCCTATTTATTCAAATAATTTGCCTAATCTTTTGCATTTCTTGAGATGCTGCAGAAAAAGATCTTCATGTGCTGTATTTGTACACATCTTTAGTATAATACTGTTGCCATTTCGAAAGACCCCCCCCCCCCCAACTAGCTTGTGCATTTTAACGGTGTGAACACAGTGGCACATCTGTCCTCATCTGTTACCTGACAAGGATTCTTTTAAGCAGCTGCTGGTCTCCTGAGGTATAGCCTGGCCAGTCCTTCTGCAGGTCCTTATATAGACTCTCCTTCAGAACAAATGTTTTGTCCCTGCTGTTGAGCTGTCCAACCTGCAAACAGACACATACAAAAATAAACACAGGTGAGAAAAGACTTATTTTCTGTGTTTAGAGTTCATCAGTTCATTTATACATTTAATCACTTTTGGGGTGAGTGTTCTAGCCCTGTGTGTCTGTATAATTCTTTGAATTTAGGAATTATCTAAAACTTTAATTTAATGGTATTTAGTGTCATAACTGAAAAAAAAAAATCAATACCTGTATTTGTCTGGGCAAAACAGAAAAAAAAAAAAATCACCTCCGTCAGTACAGAGTCCAGCATATCTTTGTCTCCCGCTGACAATCCGTCTTTCTGCAGCCTCAGGATCAACTCAGGCCTCTTGTACGGCCTCAGAGCCAGGAGGTGTGTTAATCTCTCCCTGAGCGGCCTCTCCTGCACAACACCCACACTCCTCCTGTTGGACGCACCAGCACCCTTCTTCAACTTGGACACACCTTCCCCCCTCTTACTGTTGCTGAGGAAGGACTGGGGTGACTGTTTGGGCTTGGTCAGGCTGGCCAGCGCAGGCGCCGGGGCTCGCACAGTTACCTTCTTGCCTGTGAAGGAGCAGGAAATCACACATCAAAAAGACGCCATTTCCAAATAAAGCAAGAAATACCTTCAAAAGAAAACCTGTGAAGTTCAAAGGGACCTGACTGAGATATTTATCTTCAACGGTGACCTTGTGCTGTACTCTTAAAAACAGTTCAATAAGTTTTTATATTTCAAAATTTTCATTGCCTGAACCTTCCAGTTGTCACTGTGCGTAACTACTGCTTTTTCAGGATAGATGATGCATGATCAGACACCAGAGGAAGAGAAATGGGTGGATCACCTCTGACAGAACTGTGAATAAACGAGAAATGACCTCATTTCACCTCTTGGGAAACCCACATTCAGGTTACAAAGATGTACAGACATCATAGTGAGCAAAAGCTGCTAACTAATGTAGGAAATAACCACACTGTTGCACAAGCCTCAAGTTCTGTTTTTTTTTTTTACATATAAGCTTCCTCTGAACTGACAAAATCATCAAAGTATTGCGTACGTCTCTGTGCATGTGTTGTATGTGTTGTGCGTTCACTGAAACAAGATAATGGTGGTTAACATATCTGTTTAGAAGGAAGTGGTTTGGTGGTTAGAAGTAGAAGAAAGCGGTGACAAAAAAAAAAAAAAAAAATCACTGGTTTTTTTCATTTGTATGTATATTTGGTGAGCATGTTGTACCGAATGCAGTCTCTGTATGTTCTGCAAGTATGTTTGTCAAGACTCGGTATCCTATAAAATCACTGTATTATATATGGTAACAATATATATACGTTATATATATATATATATATATATATATATATACACACATTATATACTCTATGTGAATATGCATATGTGTGCTGTATAGAAAGTTTACTAAGTAGAAAACAGACAAAAGCACACTAACCTGCAGAAGGAAAGGCTGTTACTGTGTCACTGGTTACCACACATGTTGCTATGGTAACCAATGCAATATGGCTGACTGTGTTTTTTTTTTTCCCCGACATAACCAGCACAGTACAAATTTGTCTTCAGGCCATTCTTATTCCTTAGCTGGAGTTAAACATTTTACAACAAGCAGACTCTGTGCAGATGTGAGTGTTGTCTGGATTTTTTTTTTTCCTACCCTGGTAGCGCCCCCCATGTTTGATGACAATGGCCCCTCGGCTACGTGTCTCCTCCTCAGCTTGGGCCATGCTCTGACGAGCCTTATCGTACGAGTCATCTGTAGCGTTGACTGTCATCTTTTTCTGAATCACCCCAAGACATGACAGCTCCTCGGCAGCACTGGGGAGAGGAGGAGGAGGAGGAGGAGGAGGAGGAGGAGGAGAGAGAACAGACAGTGATCTGACAGAGCTCTCAGGACTCCTTCACGTTATCCATTTCAAATAAAACGTTGTTTTTCACTACATACTTGCTGGACTGATGTTTATGCTTTGATAGTGTTGAGCTAGATGTACGCTCACATTAGCCGAAATACATCACACCAATCTGTAGTTTTAAATATTTTTAACAGGTGTCATTTGGGCAACAGCAAAGACTGCTATATTTTTTGTCAGGACTCAACTGCAGATTTGATGAATAATTCTTAAACTTTTCACAACGGCTGACATTCATCACATTCACTTCTCTACATTTCCAGCCTCTTAGACCTGTACAGTCAAGAGCCCTGTGTTTTTTCTGGCATTTAGAGCGACATTACCAGCGGGGTGACTTTCACATAGCAGTAGGGAAGTCAAGACATTTTAAAATATTGAAACAATTTCAAACGCCCAGTTAATGCTATACATAGAATACAAAGTAAACATATAATCACTGTAGACAAAACAAGCTTACAGCCCTCATGAGTAGGTTTTAAATTCCCTGTGTAATATAAAATGTGTGATCTGCACTACATTTAGCACGTTTATTTTGCTTGTTGCTTCCAAATTAAATTTTGCAACTTTACATCTGCAAATGCTTGAGTATCAAGTTTTCATAATTATTGTTCCTTAAAATCTAAGCATTATGTCTTTCATTTTTAATCTGACAATTGCAACAAAAGTGTAGGTTATCTAACTGTTTTATGGGATTTATTATGTTGTGTTTTACCCAGCACTGAGCTGTTGGACGCAGTCAAAGCTTCCGTGTGGATTGTCACGGGCTACATTCGTCACGCCGAAGGTGAATATCCTCACTTCATCTCTTTTCTCTGAGCAAGGGATGGTGATTCTCTGCAAAATGAGCAATTATACATTTTAAAAGATGTTAAATCTCATAAGAGGAAATGAATGAATTACTGTGTATGTCAACAGGAAGACCAGTTCTTCTTACCCCTTGGTTTCCACTAAAACAGATAGTGGGATGAGAGGACCAGCCCTGGAGAAAAAGAAAAATCATTTGAGTCACACACATAAACAAAGATCTGATAACAGACTAACAAAGACGTATGTAAAACACAGAACACGGGGGATGACTTGTGGTTTGTACTGTTCGTATGAGTGCTTTTGTCTTCCGTCAGTGTGGTTTTATCTCTGCCATTACTAACTTACACATTTGCTTTCCTTTCTGTGCGCTGTTGTTCTTCAGGTTTGTGCACAGCGTATCACAGTGGTTTTCAACCTGTCACTGTCTGATTAAGCCCCTCAGCCCACAGCTCAAATATCCCTTTATTGCTACCACCCATTGTATGGATTTAAAAGTGGGTGTTATTCAACGCTACATTAAACATATAAAAGTGGACGTTGTTAAAATATTTTTTTCATGCAAGACATAGTGATCCCGGACTTTCAGTAGTCTGCATTTGTGCTACTGTCACTTGTAAAAAAGTGACAATAAGGGATGCACCGATCCAACTTATTCTTTTCCAATTCCTAATCCCATATTTCAGATCAGGTTATAAAATGAAACAGAAAGCCATTACCAGTGCTCTCTTTTCCCAAAACTTTAAATCTGAATACCTCGTTACATAGAACTAACTGGAATCAGTTTTTGTAATGCTAGGGATTCCTGTGACACTACACACTTAGTTGACGATCAGCCTTGACTGAAAAGTAAAAAGTGCAAACTTTAAAAGGGGAACTGCACCAGTTTTACCCAACAAAGTCTGTTCAAAGGTATTCAGGAGTGTTACTGCATATGTGAAAAAAAGTTGTTTAAAACCCTTTGTGGCTGCAGAGGGAGCTGCACAAAGTCTGATTAACTCTGTGCATTGACTTGTAGGTGTAAGTTTTAACCAAGAGGTATGTGTTGGGTGAAAAAGACAATGACTCCAGTTCTGCTGCATCTGATTTTTACCCCTTTCTTTAAACTGTACATTGTGAGTCTGACAACATTGGGAGACCAATGCTAAATCAGTGGAGTGGTCTTTTAAAAATGACATTGACAAATACGCATCTACTGTGGATGGCTCATGGCATGACCCTTAATAACCTCAGTATTGATGCAGATGCAGCGTACTGGTTGGTGCATCCCTAGTACTGATAAATAGTAAAGATCAGCCTCACACCAAGTTGTAATCCTACTTGAAAGCTAAACAATGATATGTAGATATAGGTTTTTAACCAAATCAATTTCCATCCCCTGACATCTGCATGAGTAGCCCATAGGAAAACATGTACCCCTGGTGTATCCAGTCACTTGTACATGACGTGCCCTTTAAATAAATTCAATTTGATTTTTAAAGAGGGCACTGGCTAAGGTCATTGTGACCCGCTGTTCAAATACAGCAGCTTGTCACTTGAGAATGCTATGAAAAAAAAGTGAAATAACAGCCTGTCATCTCTCACAGGGGAGAATTAGCCCGTAGGAAACTGCAGAAATGACAGGCCAAAGTGACACGTTTGCAGCGCAGAGCGGAAAGAATTTGATGACTAGAATCTAATTGACCTTTTCATGGAGAAGATTTGTTAGTCCACCTGTTGATGAGTGCAGATGAGTGATGTGGCTGCCAGCAAAGAATTTGGCCAGGCTACATGTGGAGGTGGTGTTTTCTTTTTTGTTTTTTTTGTGTCTCTGTGATCAGGCCAAGTGGGTTGTGAATAGCCACACTTAAAGCTAAATAAAGAAACTAGATATGTGCACAGCAACAGTATTGTATGTGTGTATGTATGTGTGTGTGTGTGTGTGTTAGACTCAGTTTATGTCAGGTGTTTTCCCCTCCTTCTTGTCTGTCTCAAGCTATATATGACAGAAGCAGTGTGGTTGTCACCTTTTATCAGAAAAGATGTGAATGTGCAGTTTGAGGAGTTTCCTCTCAGTGTTACTAGGAATTACTGAATTGAGGAAGTGTACATGACTGTTCTTTTACTTCCTGCAGCGTCTGATTCATTTATGATTAACTGGGTCAAATGTTTGATTTTGAGTCTATCCATCTGTCTGGGCTTTCCATCTGCCTCCCTCTAGCTATACGGTAGATACAAACTGGCAACAACTCTGTTTTGTTTGGCAAAATAGGTAAACACTCGCTCTATACCTCGCAAATGCAATACAAAACACCCTCCTACTACTAACCCCCCCAACCCCCAGCCTTTCCTCCTCTTTTTTCCCTTTCTTCTCCCCTCGACTCCGACACCGATTAGCATTCATACTACTTGCCAGCAGCTTGTAACGACTTGGCCGACAGCTTTTTATACAAGCATCATCAAACAGGAGAGCGTTTCCGCATTGTATTATGCAACATGCTTTTCCATTTCACGGCTAAAAAGAGGCTTGTATGAGGCAACAAGCCGAAAACATATTGGTGAACTTCGGCTGAAATGCAAAGCACAAACCCGCCTTCCTCGCCTTTTCTTGTCACTTCGTCGTTAAGTGAGGCTCCTCTTGAAGTGGCACAACACATGTAATCATTAGTGGGTATAATGGCTAATTTTTCGAAGGTAAATTAGTTTAAAAAAATCACCTACCTTTTGAAAGGTGCCAATGGCTCTTGCCGCGCTGTCAGTGAGTTTGACATGAAAAACAGAGATGTTACCGTCGCGGCTCAGTTTACCGCTGGACAGTCCGTAACACTGGTTCTCCCTTAGCACCGACATACCGCCGTAAATGTCCCCGCAGCCAGGCTTATTCCGGACAACACAAATCCGACATAAATAAACAGACTCACTAGCGAGGTAAACCAGAGAAAGAGCTCAACGGCTCCTCGCGGCTGCTGCTCCTCTGCCGCGCGCTATTCTGGAGTAGATCGCATTACGTCATGACGGCTGAACTCAGAGCAATTTTTATTGGCCAGCAGACATAAATAAACCATTACGTAGAGCTTACGTAACCACTTCTACTTTTCCTGTGTCTCCTCTTGCTGTTCTCATTTCCCTTCTTTCACACGAAGGGAATTTCTTTCCTGTGAGCCAACAGGTCATTCACCGTCCTTGGGTTTTAGTGTTTTATAGCATAGTTCAGCACTGAGGTTTCTCAGGTAATAAAACTTGTTGAAGTGTTTTTTGTCTCGCTGACTCATATTTTCATCAATTAACATAGCCAGGATTTAGACATTCTGAGGTCAGAATACCATTAATTTTTGTCATGTGCAAACGTTTTAGGGACTTTGTTTTTTAAATTCTTTTCTGTCACGTAATACCACGAGGAAGGCGTCTGATCGGTCCCAGATTCATTCTGCTGCATCAGACATCGACCCCAAACACACAGGCAAAGTCGTGGAGGCCTATCAACAGCAACAAGAAGGGGCCCTGTAACAGATGGTCTGTCCCCCACAGAGCTCTGATCTCAACATCATGGAGTCAGTGTGGGATCACGTGAAGAGACATATGACACTGAGACAGCCTAAATCCACAGGACAACTAAATAAAATCTTGTTTTTGTTGTTGTTTAGAGCACTTTGCATGAAGTTAATTAATAAGTAAAAACTGTTCATGGGATTATTTTTAAAGCACCCTAATTTCACTTTTAGTAAAAAGCTAAAACTGATTAAAGGACTTGTGGTGGAAGATGTGAATGAGGGATATTTTTTTTATCATCTACACCTACACCTAAATGGACTCACAATATCCTAATTATATTCAGAGCCAAGAGAAAGCAAAAACAAATCAAACATATTATATACATATTTAACAAAAGCTGAGCTATGTCAAATGTATTATACATAAACATGTACTAAAATATACATCTATCTGTCATATCAAACAGAATGGGATGCTTAACTCAAAGATCAACATAAACAGTACAATATAAATGCATTCAGTTTAAACATATTGTTGAATTCAATGAAAGACAATGGAATGTGATGTTTATTGTTATGTATTACACATTTCAGAAGTCTGCTGGTTTTCATACCACATAACCATAACCAGTGGCTTCCTGGTATACAAAAAAGATGTTGGAAGATATTTCAGTTGAATTCAACTTGAAAGGCTCAGTTGGGGGTTTTTTCACATGTAATGTTGCTATCTTCTAGTCCAATCAAATATTGTTGTTATAAAATCCCTTCAAAGGGGGTTAAATATTGTTAGAAATTCAGTAGAAGATGAATAGAATATCATACACAAGAAAACATACTGTAGCTTTACTGACAGACAGGTGTTAAGTCCTAGTGTAAGATTAAACTTAATACAAATAAAAAGTAGATTATTTACAATGTATGAGTTTAAGTAACTGATTTATTTTCTGAAAAAACTGTTGGATGTGTTTTTTGTAATGCAAGGACAAAGCTCCTTTTAATTTGAAAAACTATATTTACAAAATAAGACACAACTGAAAGACATAGTTTGAAAATTAGCAGGTCTCTGATGCTTATGAAGAGGTGACTCAAATACATAGGCTGATGGCAAAGTAAACACATACCCTGCTAAATGTAAAATTACTGACTGAAAAATACCTTGAAAAGTAAAAGTACTCCAAGAAGCTGCTTAGTTAGAGGACTTACATAACTTTAGGGGCCATTTTCATTGTTTCATATCCATCCAGGACATTTTGCATGACAGAGGATGGAGGAAAAATTACATTAATATACTCAGTTGCTGCTGATACCCATTACTATTTTTGTTACCTCTGACTAATTGCTGTTTGACTTAATTACATTACACGTCTGGTATTTGAGGGTTGCTGAAGGGCTTTTCTGATCTCAGACAGACACAGTCTCTTTTCTCTCACCCCCCTCCCTCCCTCTCTTCCATTTTGAAAACATTCAAGTCACATTTATTTATTTAACAGAACAGTTGCTCAGTGCAGAAAACAGACCACAAAGACAGACAAATACAAACTGGAGAACAAATGCGCGGCAGATTTTCAGATACAAATGAGCTGCTGGGAGTTTATGTGTGTGTGTGTGTGTGTGTGTGTGTGTGTGTGTGTGTGTGTGTGTGTGTGTGTGTGTGTATGTGTGTGTGTGTCTCCTCTGTCTCTCTGCCAGTGTTTGAACGCAGACGGTGGTCATAAGTCAGATGAGCCTGTTCAAAGCTGACACATATCAAACGGCCTCTGGGTCTTTGTAGTGCAGTGTGTGCAACAGGTGACATTTTGGGCTCAAAACTGTTTATAACTTTGAACGTTGGCTGCGGGCCAAACCTCCCCTCAACCCAGCAGGTATGAGGAGGACAGATTAGTACAGAGGAGTTACAGAGACAAAGGGAGTAGATGAAAGTTAGTATCCTCACAGGCCAGCAACATGAGGATGCTTCACCCAAAAGCTGAGCAAAAGGTTTCAACGGATACATCTTTACAGCTCATCGGTCTAACTCAACACTGTCGCTTTCTTCTTGTCTGAGTAGGAGGAAAAAGTAAATGAACACTGCAGAAGGACCGGCAAGGTGAGTTTAATGTTTACTATGTGTTTTATAGATCATCTATCCATATAATTACCCACTGGATACTATGTGTCATGTCAGTGTCAATCTAAAAGTATCTATAATAACATCAGCAGCTTTTCAATATTGATCTTTCACTTAAGTTAAATTGAATACACACTGACTAAAAATGAATGATGTCAGTGTCCAGTTTTGTCTCATATTTTTGTTGTAATAAGTAATTTATCAAGAGTTTGAACTAGTGTTATTTTTATACCTTCATAAATTGTATTTCTGATTGTTGAATTTTTTGTTCTTGAGGAATACATTTTTTCAAATTTCTTATTGAATAGTATAATTATAAACACTGAAAAAGGAATGTTATCAGGATAATGTCATTGACCACTGATTGCCCTTAAGCCTACAGCTTTTCAGAGAGATAGCAGGTAAAAGATGTCTGGAGCAGGTACTGAAGGTGTGTTGCTTTTGAAACTGGAATATTATATCATACTGAATGTTATGAAAATATACTGCGACTTTCCTACACCCTCTCTACAGGCCATGTGGGATCCCCTGTCAGACTGCAGCCCCCTCATCAGTGCAGCAGCCTCAGGTAAGCTCCGTCTGGTCCGCCTGCTGGTGGAAGGTGGGGCTCAGGTTAATGGGTGCAACCCCAGAGGAGAGACGGCTTTGCTGGCTGCCTGTAAGGCCCTGAGAGGGGAGCCTGCTGGGCCTGACACGGAGAAACTCCTCAAATACCTGCTCCAGAACAAGGTCAGTCTGCAGTGACTAACATTTCCCATTTCAACTCAGAATGCATGAGGTTAAAATGCATCTTCTGCATACAGGTCTGAATGCAAGCTCAACAGTGTATTGATTTAGGTGCATTTGTAATGTATAATAAATGTGTCGCTGCAGTAACAGAGGTATATATTTCTATGCATAATAAACAGGTTCCTCGTGTATCAGCTTTTGCTTGTGTCCTCAATTCACCTGCTAAACTGCTCCTTAACAATTTGGCACAGTAGAACACAACACAATGTACTCTGAGGCAAGGTAATTAATGATTATATGGACAACTGTGCATTAGAGAATAAATGTCTCATAAAGTGTCCTCTCACTTGAGAGGCAACACCCAAAGCAACAATGCCAGAGTAGCTCTTATGATCATTAACAAATTGTAATTATAATACAGTCTGGTTTCCTTACTAACAAACACACGTCTAAACACACAGATGAACTCGCTGACTGACTCCTAATTCACACTGGGCCTTTGCTAAAGCTTCTTAGGATACACATTTCTTGAGTTGTAATCTCATATCTATAAGATTAATATTAATTTTGTTATAAGCACTAGTGAATGTTTTTTGTACCCATCAGGCAGATCCAAACACACAGGACCGCGTAGGCCGTACTGCTCTAATGTACGCCTGTATGGAGCGAGCAGGAGCTCAGGTGGCAGCCGCCCTGCTGTCTGCAGGAGCCGACCCCAGCATGGAGGACTGCTCTGGAGCCTCGGCTTTGGTGTACGCCATCAATGCACAGCACCAACCGACGCTGGAGGTAAAGTCAGGAACTGGAAAGAATAATCAAGGAAAAATCTGATCAAAACTTTTAAGGGACAAAAGAGGTGGGAGAGTAGAAGTAAAACAAGAAAGCATCTCAATATTTTATTGTTTATAATGACATATAAAGATGGTGGAGAAAGTACTAACATCTTGTGTTTAAGTTAATGCACTTGCATTACATTTTTTTCTTGAGTAAAGTGATATAAAATTATAAATAAAGATGATAATCATTAATGCATTAGGAGTGTTTTAATGTTGTGGTATATCAAGGTGGAGCTAATATGTTTTAACCCAAAGCAATGCATCATGGTTTATAAGTTGATTATGAGTTTTGTGTGTAAAATCTTTATATAAAAATGTAATAATCAAAAGTACAACATTTCCCTCTAAAATGTGGTGGAGTATCAGTAAAAGTAAAATGGTAATACTCAACTAAAGCAGATGAACCTCAGTTTTTCAGTTTTCCCTCCCTACAAATATGGAGGAAACACTGAAATCCTTTAAATGAGAACAGTCAAAATGTGTAGGTATTTCAGTGTTGGCCACCTTCAAAAACCTCACCCCTGCTCATGTGCTTCAGGTGCTGATGGATGCCTGTCGGGCCAGGGGTCGCGACATCATCATCATCGCCACAGAGATGGGAGTGAATGGAGGCCAAGTGACCAGACGTTACTTGAATGTTCCTCCGTCCCCTGACACCTCGCCGGTGCCCTGCATGTCCCCATCTGACATCGTCCTCAAGACGGGCTCACCCAACTCACCCGAGGGGGAAAACATCTTCAACTTCAGAGGAGCCAGTGAGTGATACTCATGGTTTTGAATGACACTTATTTGAGATAGGTAATCGATCAGTGAATAGATGATGTCCACTTTTATTTTTGTCAAAGCCATGTCATTGTTACATGGTTACTCTGTTGAGAGCAGAAATGATGTTCACTGTGGTTGAATACCTATTTCAAGACTAATTACACTGTAATTTATTTAATTTGAAATAATACTGGCTTGGCTGGTTGGAAGATGGAAAGAAAAGACACAACACTCCCTGAAAATCTTCTTTTTGCTGACCTCCAGTGGTGTAACATCTCATTCTGCTGTAGTGATATACAGGTACACACCACTGTCGGGTGTGGTTACAAGAACAACAAAGCACACGTTTGACCACACCCAACCTCTGTGGTGAGAGATGAAGGGCACAGGCCAAAAAAATGCAAGACGACAAGACGGTTGACAAAATAATATAATCTCATCACAAGGTCCATTTCGTTAATTATGTTTTCTGAAGTCAACAATGAACTTTCAATCTCAACTTTCAAGCAAACATGAAGCGGAAGTCCTTAAAGTGCTCAGAAAAATGGACATCCGCGTTTTTGGGCAGAATCCATCTGCTGAGGAAAAGTAGGTGAAACGATAAAAAGCCCCCTTAACAGCTACTAAATGGACCTTGGTGTGAGATTGTTTTGTCAACTGCTGTCTTTAAAGTTCCTTACGCAATCTCATCATTTTCATCTCATGTTAAAAGCTTTTAAAGAGTCTATACTCAGTTTTAACATCAGGTCTGTGCTATCTTATATATAGAGACAGATCCTCCATCTTAATGTTGAGATCAGTACCATCAACAGCACTCTTGAAGTGTCTGTTCGCAGACACTGTGCCCTGCCTGGATACAGCAGAGCAGTGTTAAATAAAGGCAAGTCTAGACAGATGAGAACAAATGCCTGCTGGCTGAAATCATTAGGTGAGCGCTCATTCCTGAGGACAGAAAATGAAAATGTGTTGCCAGGGTGAGGTGAACCTAACTAGCGGCGCATTACAATAAAAGAAGCTACATTTCCTGCCACAGGAACTGACACTTAATTCATACCATAGAAACTAAGAAGAGTGCCAGTACATAAAGTTGGTTGAAGTGTTGGAAGAAGAAATAGACATGAGGATGGAGTAAAGGACTGGTTTACATTTGGTTGCATAAGGTCAGTGGTGGAAAAAGTATTCAGGTACTTTACCTAAGTAAAAGTACCAATATAGAAATGTATATACTCCATTATAAATAACAGTCCTGCATGAAAGATCCTACTTAAGTAGAGGTAGAAAGTAAAAGTACTTCTTTGGTCCCTCTGACTAATACAGTATATGTATTATTATATATGACATCATTAGATGATTAATACTGAAGCATCAGTGTGTTAGCAGGATGCTACTGTTGTAGCTGCTGTAGCTATTGAAATACTTCATATACAGTTTTATATAGGGACACCAAGTAAATCTGAGGAGTTGTGAGATGATTAATGGGAAACCTGCCGATAGGTTATGATAAACAAAATGTTCAGTTTTTATGTTTTTCTTCTAATCTGTGATTTTGGTGAGATATTGGATTATTTGAACATTTATTGAAATGAAAACCATGTGAGAAGTTTAGAAGGGAAAACTATTTGGTGTAGCTGTTAACAGTTCATAAACATCTGAAATGTGACCCTGACTACACAATGCTTTTTGTAAGACATCAAAAGCCAAAAAGGTTGGAAAACACTGGTTTAATCTTTAACTATGTGCCATATTTTAAAAGCTTGTTTTATTATCCATTGTATAAAATCTTCATATTAAAAGTAACTAAAGCTGTCAGAAAAATGTAGTAAAGTAGAAAATACAATATATCCATCAAAGTGTGGCAGAGTAAAAGTACAAGATTAAGTTGTAACTTAGATACTTTCCACCACTGTATGAGGTGGATAGCTTCAGAATATGAAACTCTTTACAGACATGAATGTGTTTTTAGACACGCCGCCATTAAGGCTGGTGGGACGGACACTCAGGCATCCCACTGATCCTCTGACTTTACCTCCAGCTCCACCATTGGGATAAAATTTGAAGTTGTCCAATATGTTGGTTTATGAGCAAATACCTACAAAACTATATGACACACTCATCAACCTTAGCTATATTTTGTTTACTGCTGAAAATGTAAGTTATTTTTTGTTTTCTGGTGTTTTCCTTTAGCTGTTCATTAATTGTCACTTTTCCAGTATGGACACATTACCACCAGAGGACGTTTCTCTCTTCCAGGACAGACAGACACACAATAAGCAATGAGGGTTTTTGTCATCCACTTCCATATGTGTGATTTACACTCACAAACTGTGTCTTGCTCACTTCCATCAGGCAAAAGGGAAAGCAGCAGCAGCAGCAGCAGCAGCTGCAGCCGACATCTTTCCTGTGAGCTGGGTCCACTGAGCCAGTGTAACACTCCACCTCCCAGACAGAGGGTGTCATCTGAACCGTGGCTGGCCATTCACAACCTGGCCTGTTTGAACAGGGCTTACGAGGAGGGCATGAGGGAGAGGAGCCTGCAGGAGGGACACAGAGAGGATTTAAAAAGGGAGGGAGGAGGGTGTGAAGATGAGGAAGGAAAGGATGAGGATGAGGAGTCACCTTTGAGGGAGAGCATGGTTCACGGGAGGGATAACAGGCATGGAGGAGGGAATTACAACAGCTGCCAGGAGGATTTCCTTCCAAGGGTCTCTCGGTCAGTCTTGTCCCTCACAGAGATGAAGAGTTCCTCTCGGGTGACCTCGAGCAGAGTGGTGCCAAAGAGGTGTCTGACACCTGGAGGGTCAACGCTGGACAACAAGACCCAGAAGAGCTCTGTGGATAAGCTTCCTGCCTGCCCGTCGCCTCACTCCCGACTCCGCAGAAACACCCTCCCCTCTGTCATAGTGGTCCCGCCTCTGCTTCACCTCCCTCCTTTAGTCAATCAATCAGACTCTCACCTACAGATACCAACACAGGTGTCGCTCTCCAAAAGCAGGAGCATGGTGTTTCTGCCTCATCCGCCCAGCTCCTCCACACCTTCCTCTTCATCCAGAGCATCTGTAAGACCATCGCTGCTCCCTCCGCTGCCTCTCTCCTTCTCTGTCACCTCGCTGGTCGCCCCTCCTGCCTCCTGCTGCAGTGAGAGGAGCAGGAGGTCACCGCGTCGACACTCAGTGCAGCTCGAACCGATCAGAGGAGGAGGGCGGATGAACCACTTGGGGCTTTGAGACTTCTGTTGGAGGCAACTTTGTCCCTCTGTGATAAAATTCTTCTGACACGAGCATAAAGTTTAACCTCAAATTAAGCAGCAGCCAGAATCTGATGGCATCTTGATGAATCCTCACTCCCACAAAGCCTCGTGAATCTATCCCCACAAACGGAGTGCACTTGAGTCTTGAAACACAGTAGAATTAAAAAATAAAAAATAAAATAAGGAACAATTTAAAATAAAAAAAAGAGGTGACAAAAAAACTTGTTGTGCCTGTTAATTTGATTCAGCATCACTTAGAATTAGTCTGACCTGGAAGACAACAGGATCATGACTGCAACTGAAACAATTACCTGATTAGTTTTTAATGATGAATCTGAAGGAAAAGAAAACCATTAGGCAGAAAAAAGGTCAAAAACTCAATGTGAGTATCTGCTGGTTTTCCTTGATGGTAAAACTGAAAATGTTTGGGTTTTTCACTTTTGTTTGTACAAAACACGTAATTTAAACTCTGTAACTTGGCATCTCTGAACTTGTGACCAAACAATTAAATTATTTATCACAAAAGTAAACAGTAAATTAATCTATAATGAAAATAAGTAGTTGCAGCCCTAATTACAGCTGTAATCAGAAGGATTTTGCCTTTTTCAGGTTTGAGCAAGTCGTGAATTTACTCCAAATGTAATTTTAATACAGCAGATATTTCATGTAGAGTATTTTTTTTGCATAATGTGACTGATGCAACACCTTCACAGCAGAAAATCTGAGAAATTTACTGTAGTATTTCAAAGGTATTTTTAACCTTGGCCTGTAAAAATAACCCAGTTTGATCAAGTGGTTTCCAACTTGTTTGACATGTGACCCTTTAGAGCCAAAGCATGTTACTCACAACCCAACTTTTTTTTATTTCTATGAACTGTGAGCCAAACAGACTGTTTATAAATAGAATAAATAATATTTTTAAATGCTGAAATGGTAAATCTCAAAGCAAATATTTCTGAAAAAAAAAAAAAAAATGTTGTTCCTAATATTTTGAGTCCTCCAGGTTGGGAACCACTGAGCTCAAAATATTAACATTTCTTGGCATACAGAGAAATACAGTCGAGAGAATCTGTAAAATTTCTACAATCTACACACTTTCTGATCAAAAGAGAAAAAAAAGCCAAGATAACAACTGAATAACTGGAGATAAATCTGTAAACACAGAAAAAAAGCTCATGTTCATGGCAAAAGGAGTGAAGTCATTTTATTTGTTTTTAATATGTATCTACAACAAGGGGGACACAGGCAAAAACGACTGACAACTTGATGAAAATTAAAACAAAACCAAAAGAAAAAAAAATAAAAAAAAAAGAAAAAAAAATACATTTATTATCAATGCAGTTTTCCCACCTTTTTTCCAATAAGCAACATTTTTTTTTATCTAAAGAAACTTTACAATATAAAGAAACATACGAAGAAGGAACCTCTTATTTTACTACACGAGACATTTAGGATCTGAAACTACCCTAACATGAGATACAAAGCAACTCCCCAAGGACAGACTGCCTCATATTCAATACTGCTTTGTCATCAAGAGGAAAATGAGGAACTGAACAGAAAAATCTTTGCTCCCACTCCCAAAAATTCCTCTCTTAACCCTCCCTACCCCTGAATGTTACAGTATTATACATCAGCACAATAGAAATACAGAAATGATCAACGTTGTGACGGCTTTACTTACAGGACAGAAAGATAGAGAGAAGTTTGACTGCATTTTATACAACAGTATTTCAAAGTACAGGGGAGGAAACGCCTGTTCCCGCACTCTCTCTACCTCGTCTTAGCAACAAATCTGTCCATTATTTTTATTTTTTTTTCCTCTTTTACTTTCCCGAACATTTCTCCCACCCCATTTTTAAATAGATAAAAAAAATCCTTCATAGTAAAGTCTGTACTCTGGTCCCTGGTGTGTTGGATTGAGAGCCAGTGTCCTGTGTGCTCTGCTTTCGGTTTCAGTTGTGTCAAGAAGGTAAAAGCTGAATAGCAGTGCATCGGAGGCAGACAAAGAAGGGACAAGTTTATTAATGAAAAACTGACCTCTTTTGCTCTGTTCTTGCAAATTCCCTGTTAAAAATGGCAACAAAAAGAACAAACAATAAAATAAAAACCTTGCCACCTCGAACCAACAGTTTCCAAGAACAGAGGCAGAGGACGGAGGCTTTTGGACAAGAATCATGTTTAATTTTAAGAGTTTTCAAGGAAATGTGTGTGTGACAGTGAGTTATCTAAAGGCGTTCACACACACTCGACTACAAAATCTTCCTCCCTCGTCCTCTTATGAACCCTTGACGCTACAGCTCGGACGCACAGTAAAGCCCCACGTTTTGTCTATGATGAGGTGAAATAGCATAATAGTCTATAGCAGCTCCAGTTTCTGTTTCTCATCATTCATATTATTTCTGAGTAAAAGACACACCATCTCTGAACAAATACACACAGTTGCCCGAATCAGCACGTTTCTGATCAACTGTTAAGTTGTGATCTGAAATATCAAAACATGTCAATGATATCAAAATGCATTTTACAGTATTTACAAAAAAATTAAAATCAAAAAGATGGAGAGTTGTACAAAAAAAAAAAAAAAAAAGAATCAGAGAGGGGTGATGTGTGACTGGGTGTATTGATGCTGGCCCGCTGGAGAGGTGAGAAAAGGGGAAAAGGACGGAGGTCTTTTTCTTCAAGATGAGCACAGGGAGGGAGGCCACTCGTTACAGTCGACGGAGCGACGCCTCACCACTTCCTGTCCTGCTTTTCTCCAACATAAAAACACCAAAGGATCCGATCAGCAGAGAGCCACAAGTCCTTTTACCAGAGGCGATCGTCAAGAGGGAGCACCGCGTGTATGAGAGCAAAATGTCTGCAAGCTCGACTGACTGGTGTGTGAAAGCAAATTTCCATAAAGCACCGACATACATCACAGTGTGTTGAGGACTCATCAGCAAAACAAAAACAATACGAGTGTTCACTACAGGTCAGCAGAGAGACGATAAACGCAGCCTACGCACACGTTGGAGTTGAGCAGTGACCTAAGTGGGCAGCATTAGTGGAAGCAGCATGGGGGTGGGGGTGTCAAAATGGTCGACACCAAGTGATTAACGTCAGCACCTTCAGGGCTCGGATAGAGGGGTCTAATGATGTCAGACGGAGATAAAGAGACGATGCTGAGTGGATCTGCATATTTACATAGTTGCTACTAGTTCTGCAGTTAACAAAAAACAGGGATAACATTAAAAAAAAAAAAAAAGGTAACAATGATTCATAAGACAAATTAAAAGTACATAAATAAATAGAGCTGTGCATTTCACTGCATGGAAGCTACTAAAACAGGAGCCGCTTCTTCTTCTGGTGGGTTATTGAACAAGACGTTAAAAAATTTAGATCTTTTAAAGAAAGTCGCCAAACCTCTGAGAAAAATACAAAAACAAAAAGGGCCAATCAGTACCATGATGGATCAAATCTTACCTGCAGGGGGCAGTGTGCTCACATAGAGCCATGTGTTACACAGCCAATAATTTCTGATCTGTGTGCACATATACTGTCTTCATCATAATAATGTGCCCTTAGAAACAACAGAAATTAGAACCTAATCTTAAAATGATCATACCAATATAATTAATAACAATAATACAATAATAAAAATAGCAATGATACAATACATACACAAAAAATGAAAAAAAAAAAGTTCACTGATCATCACAACACCTCTGTTAAAAATGTACAGACAGAGAGAACAATGTGTGGGACAAAAGGTCCGACCCTCCACTGAATCCGTCGGGAACAGCAACAAAAAAAAAAAAAAAAAAAAGAAAAGAAAAAATAAATGACGATAAAAATTTTTAAAAAGTCCAAAGTCGTGGTTGAGAAGCTTCCAGGCAGCTGCTAAGAGAGAAACCAACACTGTGTCCTCAGGGGAGGGCTGTGTTATCCAGTCTCCTCTCTCCCTCTTTCTCTCTGTTTGTCCTCCTTCCCTCGCTCATTGTCTAGACCCTGACAGGAAGCCAGGGAGGCCGGGGCCGGAGTCAGAGAGGAGGCTCTTCCTGTGGCTCTGTGACTGCTTCCTATTCAGACCGCCAGCCATCTTGCATGCTCCAGGAGGGCCCGTCTTAATTAGAGTCCCAGCATGCTCAAGGGCCGTCCCGGAAGGCTGTGTGGCCGTAGAGTTCCCGAGTGAGAAGAAGGGGTGGGAAGAGGGGGAGATAGCGGATCCCATATTTGGGTTTAGGGGGCAGAGGGCGTGTGTTTGTGTGTGTGTATGTGTGTGTGTGTATGTGTGTGTGTTTGTGTGTGTGTGTGAGGAGGGGAGGTGGTCCAATCCGAGGTGAAGGAAGGATTGAATTGAAGAAAAAAAAAAAAAATACAGGTGCAGGGGTACAAAAAATAAGGAGGTGGGGGTGGGGAGAATAAACAAAAATACAAAAAAAAAGGAAAAAATAAAATCACACACTCATCGTCATGTTGGGTGAATACTGAAAAGAGAGAGAGGGAAGGGGGAGGAGGGCACAGATGAGTGGATATGTCACTGACAACATTTAAACACCAGAGGGAGCTCAAACCCAGCCCTGCAAAGCTAGAGGAAGCACAGACTTAGGTTCCAGCCATTCTCTAATACACCTGACACAAGTAATCAATACTGCAATAATTCAGATGATAGGGGCGGGGTATCGAACCTCTGTGATGGAATTCATCAGTCAATAAACTGTCAAAAGAGTTGGATAGCTAGATTGTTTATAGAGTATTGTTTGCTTCTTTTTTGACCCAATATTTACCGATTTAAATCACAGTTTTGCCAATTTTGGACTGTTTTACTTGAGCAAAGACCTTGTATGGCCACAAAGTAAGAAACTGAAGAGGTATCTTTTTTTTTTTTTTTTTTTTTTTTTTTTTTAAATTGATAGCGAAATTCACTAACATTAGCATTAATATTGAAACATTTCAAACGATACCCAGCCCCAATGCTGATTGGTTGAATCAGGGTATTAGGGCTTGGCTATAATTCTAGCCTGCGCACCCCGTGGCTCTCCAGGCCGAGGTTAAGAGACCATCACAATTTTTACAAAATGCAAGGGAACAGTACCCCCCTCCACCTGTTGTGTTCCTCACGGTAAGGAACTCATATTGTCACATTAATGTTTACTTTTTAAAAGTATCTAAAACAAAAAAAAATCCTCAAGTCCCTTCGTATTTATCTTTAAAAACAACGAGTAAATGAAACAGCCAAGGCATTTGTACTGACAAGTGTATCAACTATCATCACAACACTGATACAGAGGGTGTAGAATGATTTCTAAGTGATTAGTAAGCGGCTACAATGCAAGCAGAATATCAGATCTTCTTTACAGCCCTGTTTTTATTACCATTTTGGACAATGAACAGGCCGTTGTGCGCGTACAAAGTTTTGTATGTCAAATTGACTGTGCTGTGTCCCAAGTAATAAAGTATAAAGACTGTGTTTAAGCAATAATGCTGCACTTGAAACTAGAGGTCTTCACAGGTCTGCTTTGTCCCTTGTAACAGAGATCTGACCTGTCAATCAAATTGGGTTGATCAAAAAAAAAAAGAAAAAGAAAAAAAAATCTGTCTTAATTGGGTCGTGTTGTGTTGCCATGGGTCTCCTGATCTGAGTAGACCAGCAATCAGCTCTGACCATGTGGTGTGTCATAATCTTCATAAAATGTGTTTTTGGATGCATGACGCAGAGTGTGAGGTGTGAGCTGCGGGAAAAATTAAAAAGTATTGCTGTTTTCCCTTTGACTATGGTTGCTTGTTGATTACTGGTGCGTCATGACGCTGTTAAGGTCGTGTTCTCTCTCTATTCGGGCCTGTTGGGCTTGGGTAGGTTTTCAAAGAGTCAGTGGCGAATTGGGCACAAGATTTTGGTAAAAATCCTCTACTTCAAACATCTTTTTGACTATTTTACTTCTCATACAGAGTGTTTGATGATTACAGGGTCTAAAAGAAAGACGAGTGAAGAGCATAGTCATAACTACTACTCTCTGATCAAACAATATAATGTGTGACGAACCAATGTAGCTGAAGAACAAAAAAAGAGGGACAAGACACAAACTTCAAATCAGGTGAACCCTCTGCTTGCATTCTTCCACTGGTTTATGTCAGGACGTCAAGGATAACTGTTAAGGGGCGTGAGATGCCATTCACTCGCTCTACTTACACTTTCGCTTTGGAATGGGTTCAAGAAGTTCCCGCCCATTTCGCCGTCATCTCTCGGCGTTCCAGGAGGGTTGTTCATGCCCCCCATGTTATTGGGAGAGCTCTGGAGGGAGAGAAGGTAAGAGCAACAAGTTCAAGTGTAGAAAAGTCAAGATTCTAAATAAATGGTTTAATTTACAAAAACACACAAGAACAAAAAAAAAAAAAAAAGTTTAGAGAAAATCAGATTTTTACAAACCTTTGGCAACCCATCCATATCCCCAGACCCTGAGGAAGTGAAGGAGAGAAAATGATCAATTGTTTCTAAGGTAAACAACATAAAGTCTTGTTTCATTTGTACACCCCTCAGACAAAGTCTATCAGACACCTGTTAAGGCACACTGTGTTTAAACCAACCTAGTGATCCGTTCATGTGGTGTGGCTCCATGGCCCCCATAGCTCCCATTGGCCCGTCAGGCCCAGGTCCCATCGGGAACTGGTCGAAAGGATGTAGAACAGTATGTAAATGATCATGATCCTTTCAGCTCAGAGTGAAGCAGCGATTATTTAACCTATTTTTCTTGGTTCATTTCCATTGCAGTGTGGCAGCATTATGTTTCTCTAATGCTGAATTGTACTGGTGCCCAGTGATGTGGTTAAAAGCCCTATTTGAGCTGGATTAATTTTTGTGGGCAAGGTTGTTTAATTTTAATCATTACACTAACATCCATTATTTTAACCCAGAATCAATCCGCAGTGTCTGAAATTGTTACAAAAGCCTGGAAAGTTTAAGCCATTAAATAAAATTAAAGAGCTTTTTTTTTTGTTGTTGAATAACGAAATGAACTTCGATCATATGTGAGACTCACATTGGGTCTGTTGCCTCCCGGTCCAATAGGATTCATCATTGTATAGATGTTTTCACTGGAGTTGGTTGAATCTAAGAAAAAACAGGAGAGAAAAACTTTAGTTATAGGACGATGATGTGAAGAATGAACACTGAGAACACACTGCTGATGGTGCATGGTGAGAGAGGGGACACATTCATGCTTGTTTAGTGAGGGAAAAAATGGGAGAGACGTGTTTTTAAGACAAGTTGTTAGTGCTGGGGACATAGTTAGGTGACGCACCACCTGGGCTGGGCATGATGGGAGTTCCAGGTGGACCTCCTCCGCCTGGAGGACCCTGGGGAGTAACCAGTGATAGAGGTTAAAATGAGAGACTCATCAGAACATCTTCATCAGTACAATAAAAGCATATTTTCCTCCGGGAAAGCTGCACTGCTTTTGAGAGATTTTAACTCACCACATAGTTTCCTGGAGATGAGGAGGAGTACGCTATCTGCAGAGGGGAAAGAGGAAACAGATAATCAGATCTGAGGGTCAGAGGATGCCAAATTTGGAGGAAAAAAAAGATAAGAGGACCATTTTACAATTTAATAAAATCCAACACCACAGTCCTGCAGTAAATATCACTTCTGTGAAGCTCTTAAATGTTCAGATTGTGTTGGAAACGTTTTATTTTAACTCGGTTGTAAGTTTTTCAGGACATTTGTCTGGTAAATATCCCTTTAAAAAGGAAACTGCCATGGAAAAGATGAACCATGCACATAAAGTGCCCCTCTCCAAAACAGACTGATGGACACTTTTTACAATATCTGTGTAACAATCCAACAAATGAATCTTCAAAATCAAAACCCGTCTGACATGGTGTCAACCAAAGCTGTATATTTTAAACATGAAGTCTGAATTTCACTGCTCTACTGTACAGGATTGCACGACCATCGCCTACATGTGTTCATGAGTAAAAGTCAAGAGTCAAAGGTTTCTGACTCACAGAGTTAGCATTAGGTCCTGGCCAAGGCCCTCTTCCTCCAGGACCCCTGAGGGAAAACAACAGAAAAATTAATGGGAGAGAGAAAACGACAAACAGGGAAAAATGAAAAACAGTGTGAAGAGAAATGAAATATAAATGACTCTTAGAAAACACAGTAAGAGCAGGGTTTCACTTGCTTTAAGACTCCACCAGGTTCATGAGGTGTTTTAACTTACATGTTCATTCCTGGCATGGGACCGCCCATGGAGTTGGGAGGAGGCCTCATGCCTCCGTAATTCTGTAAGAGAGGACATTAAAAACATTGTAAGAACATACTTTTGATTTTCCTCAACTATACGCTTGTTTTCCTTGATTTTGGCGATTCTAGTTCCTGGATTTAGTCTTTTGTGGGACTGACAGCAGCTGCAACACTTAAGACAAACAAATAATCCATCAAACAACAAACAAGCCTGTTCTGGTGAGAGTACTGAAGAAACTACAGTTCAAGAAAAAACACTTTTTAACCTGCAAGAGCAAACACATCTACTTGGACAGTAATTTATACTACATAAGAATAAACCATGTGTTTAATGTGATGACAGTTTAGTGACATTGGTAAAATCAATCTAGTATAATCACCACATCTGTTGATACTTTTATTGTGCCAAAGTGTTTAATCAGATTCTAACTGATGTTTTCTAATTGATGTTCAATAATAAATTTAAGTGTGTGTGTGTGTGTGTGTGTGTGTGTGTGTGTGTGTGTGTGTGTACACTAGGCCACAGGTTCATCATACCTGTGGGCCCATGGCCATTCCTCGAGGAGGGTTCATTCTCATTGGTCCACCCATGTTAGGATGTCCTAGAGGGACAGAAACAAAAAGAGGGTCACACCGACTGCGACACACATCACACTCATGTTCTCATGTAAATCCACATATGGCTCGTCTCTTTAAATCAGGAATTAAGACATGCCACAGACAATACTCCATCCTAATCCCATTAGTCGTACCCCTCTGGCCCCTGAAGCTGTAATCTGCAGCTAAAATCACCACAGAGCTCTTCCTGAGCCAGTACTCAGTCCACACAGGACAAGAGAAACATTTTAAACAATCTAATAGTCAAAACAGTCAAAAGTCTAGTGCTTAACTTATTAGTCAGGGTTAGAAAATAAAGGATTTTAGTAATTAATTATTCACTCAAAGCAATTTGTCAAACAAAAATTTCAAATATTTGGAGCTCTGCAGTTATTCTCTCTTATCTTTATGAAGTCAAGCCCTTGGGTTTTTTTTTATTTTTTAATTTTGTTCACGCAAACACAAATTTGAATGGCAACCTCTTGGGCTCTGGGAGCGTGCGATGGCCATTCAAGTTTCATTTAAGACTTTTGAAAGTATTTTTAATACCACAGAATACAATTTAAGACACCAATTTAAGACAAGTATGAAAATCTTGAACAAAAATCAGCAGGTGTGATAAGGCCTTGAATTATTCGCCAACTGTATATAACAATAACTCCTAATAACATCTAATTTTATATGTGCTGACACAGACTTAAAAAGTAACTGTTTTGTTGAAAAACTACATAACAGATTCATCAGTAACGAAAATAGTTAGTGGTTACAGCCCTAATAGAGGCGTACTCTATTACAAACATTTTATTCACTATACAAAAAAAAACATATTTCCTGATGAGGCACCCTATCTCAGGCCTGTGACTGCAACATCTGTCCCAGTTGTACCTTGCGGTCTTGTCGGGTCCAAACTGTTTGGCAGGAGAGGCTGAGATCCAGGGATTCCCCCAGGAGGCTGAGGAAAGACCAGACATGGAAACTGATTACATTTCTGGCACATTCTTGGCAACACAAAAACTCTGTGAGCGGTCAAAATCAACATAGAAGTTAGTGAGCAATGTCAAAATCCCGTTCAGTACCTGATTTGGCATTCGGAGTGCGGGGCGCGGTCCACCTGGATACCGCGGTGACATGAAAGGCTGCAAAGAGAAATGGAGGAAGAAGTAGGAAAAAAAGGGTGGTTGAGGGTGGGGGTATGTGGGGAGAAGAGGGACAGAGAGAAAACGACATTTTCATTATTAATAAATCCGAGAGCACTCAGACAGGGGGTAGCACCGAGGACACACAGATGGACACAGTGTGGTGGGAGAATGGAGGATGACAGTGAACAGTCGCAAACTCATCACATCAGCCTGAAAACATCAAAAATACACCTAAGTGAGAACCTGTGTCTTATGATTTTTAACAGTGCCTACTCAAACACAACAATATGCACTCAAAGCATACATTTGTAGGTGTGCAGGTCAACGTGTGTGTGTGTGTGTGTGTGTGTGTGTGTGTGTGTGTGTGTGTGTGTGTGTGTGTGTGTGTGTGTGTGTGTGTATAAAGACCGCGCTCACACAGGTCCCTGCCTGCTGTCACTGTAGTGTAAGCTGATTCTGCTTGTGGTCTGCCTGGCGTAGTTAGAGACACCTCAGGCCAACAACACCGTTCAAAAACCTTAGAGGAAGCATGTCCACACTCTCTCGCACACAAGACGGAAACGAGAAACCACAAGAATTAATAGCCGTGGCTGCCAAAGGCCAGCTTTACCTCCACTGTGGCATCTGTAGCTACTGTTCTGAATAGGTGTTGAAACAGACGCTGACTGAGGATGAAAGTTGTTTAAGGCTTAATACGCTGAATAAGCTTTTAGGTGGTTGGCAGCTAGAGAAACCCAAAACTCTGATTGTCCTATATGTGTGTTGAGTGCATGTACGTATGTGTGCCCATGTGTTTTTGTATGTATATGTGACGTGTCAGTAGTGCCTGTCCCCTGTTTTATTAATAAGGTGCTAGAACAAGTAAGCAAAGGGGAGGGGAGTGTGCACTGTGCATGCGTGTGTCTGTGTCTGTGTGTGTGTGTGTGTGTGTGTGTGTGTGTGTGTGTGTGTGTGTGTTAAGAGTGGAGGAGCAGATAAGTGTGCAACCCCCCACATGCTGCTCCGGGGGAGGGGCAAGGAGTGAATTATTCATCCCACACGGGGACAGACGATTGTGGGCCTTGCAGAGGAGCAGGCCCTGCTGCCTCTGGATGCTCCGCTTTTATAACAGAGCTGGCAACTGGAGGGGCTGACATCTACGGGGAATTAGCCAGAACAAAACTAGATCTAACGGGGCTCGAGGGTAAGAGGAGAAGAAGAAGTAGAGAGTGTGCGAACAGTGAATGGAAAGAAAAAGAGCTTGTGTGTGGGCGAGGGGGTATGGGGGGATTTGGAGGGAAGGAAAGAGATAGGGGGTGTTTGAGAGAAAGTGTTTGCATCTTACCTGGCCATGGGGTCCCATCATGGGGTTGCTGGGGTTGTGTGGGGGGGGCTGTGCGTGGGGGGACTGCTGAGAGCCGGGTGGTCCCTTTAAGAAAGAAGAGCGATATCAGAGAGGAGAGGGGCCAAAAGGGGGGTTTACACCTGAAGGAATTACCCGATCAAAATTATAAGAAAGAGGAGGACGAGAAGGGGGAGTGAGTGGGGAGTTTTTAGGCTGAGGAGGAAGAAGAGGGCAGATTCTTTAAAAAATCTGACGTTTGTTTCACAAAAAACAGAGAATTAAAAGCCATAGCCCAAAAGGAAAACAGTTTTCATTCGCCTTTAGGTCCAAACAAGCTCACAGAAAATCAGTGTTAAGCATTATTATTTTGCCGGATGTGCTTAACATGTGTGGCTGCACCGGAAGAGATGATCCGCGGGACCCCTCGGGTCAAAGGATTACATACAGTTTTCCTCTTAACCACATGGGGGCAGTGTTGCCAAAGGCTCACTCTCAGGCAGCAGCAGGACAGGCACTAGTGGCAACTTCAAACCAGAAAGAATGACACTGACAAAAACACGGAAAAGTTGGAAGTTCTCCCTGCGTATTGTAAACCTACTTCAGCATGACTCCGTATCCCTGTACACAAAGAGAGCAACCCCCCAGCTTCTCCACACACTGCTGTGTTATTGCTGACATTTCACCCCAAGACAAGAGGTTAACGACCCCTAATAAATAACTCATTATGCCACAGTCTCTCTTCCGCTCTATCGCTGTCGGTGTCTTCATCTCTCCACCCCCCCTTTTTGCAATTGTGTGAAGAAGACAAAAAGCTGGCCAATTCACAAACAGCAGATGGAATTTTCCATGTGTCCCTCGCAGGCATCCGGACACACACAAACAACACACAAACAACACACATATGGATTACCTCAGTGAGTCTGCGGGTATTATCTGTACCTATAGTTGGCCCATTAAAGCACGTTTTTGGGTCAGGAAGTGCAAACCATATTGAGATTTGTCCATTTAGCTCAACAGGTTTCAATAAATAATTCCTGTGTTGTTCCATTGCAAGTGTTAGGGTAAAATAATGACGTAAAAAAAAAAAAGAAGAAGGTTTCAAAGTACAAGCATCTGCATCTTGTCAGAAGTCTGAAATGGCACCAGTCACAAACATTTAAACACTGGAAATGTAAGTTGGGGTGGGTACTGAAATCATGTGTTTCTGTAGCGCTGAGTATTGAAACTTTGCTGTAACCAAACATTGAATCAAATATCTAGTCAGACTCATGTTTATTTTCATTATTGATTAATCACCATGTTTATAAAATGTCAGAAAATAGTGAGAGCTCAAGGTGATATACTTAGATAGCTTGATTTATCCGAGCAACAGTTCAAAACCTAAAGATGTTCAGTTTACTATTATGTGACAAAGAGTTGCTTCAATTGCTGATATTTGGAGGGAAACGTACCGCAATAAAAGAAAAAAGATTGATCTGTTGATCAAACGATATCTGACTTAAATCAACATGCTGCTAGTTCTAAACCATTTATTTTTTAAGTTTCTTACAGCCGATTGTGTTTTTGACATTTAACATTTGAGCACACTTCTTTTATTAAACGAAAAAAATAGTGACAAAAAGAGTGTTGCATATTTCTCAAAATGGAGTATTGTAAAAAGTGTTGTTCAGGTGTCAGGACTGAAACTCAGTGTCATACCCCTGTATCAAAAACATTTCTAATGAGTCCCTAACTATGAGCATGAGCAATATCTGCAGAAAACAACCAAAGCTTTCTGTTACAATAAGGTCCCTTGAACGCAACACATACACAAACACACATGCACACACACAAACACTCCCCCAATCTCACTCCCCCACCAATGTTATAAATAGTACTTCCATGCGTCTCGCCTCACCCCCCCCCTTCCCCTAGCTTATTCATAGTCGTACTCTCACTAGTACAACCACCACCACTGCTACCACCCCACCCCCACCCCCACCCCCCTTCTCCCAGCACATTGCCTCACTCCCAGCAAGCAAACAACCAAGTGGTAGGTAGCCACAGAGACAAACACTGGGCCACAATTCTTGTGGCACTGATCTTTCACATTTCCCTTCTCCTCCCTCCTCTCACCCCTTCTTCATCCTTCCCCTTCTCTATCGTGTCACTTGTTTCTTCTCTCTTACTCTTCTCCACCACCTTATCGTGCCTCCTGCCAAATGCCAGTGCTGTCCATCACACCACTGCCTCACAGAGAACATGTGTGTGTGTGTGTGTGTGTGTGTGTGTGTGTGTGTGTGTGTGTGTGTGTGTGCGCTTTTGTTTGTGGATGTGTGCACATATGCCTGCATGTCTTTATGTATGTAGCTGTATGTGTGTGTGTGTGTGTGTGTGTGTGTTTCATTCTCTTCACTGTACAGACAGCCATTTCCCACACTAAAACCTTTCCCTTCACAGAGCCGGGACAGGTCAGAGACAGAGACAGGGATGGAGATGGAGGAGTGGAGAAGAGGATGAATACGGCAGGGTTGAATCACGAATCGGTTGAACGGCAGCCCGGAGAGAGCAGATGAGTGAACGGTGTGAGCTTCAGAGGCTGTGGTGGGTGTAAATATCAAGAGAGGAATAAATGGTTTTTGGAAAAATGTGGGGGGAAAAAGGAAAAACAAATGGGAGAGTTGGAGACCCAAACTGTAACTGTGGTGTCATCTGATCAAACTACATTATTGATTTTAGACTGAAGGATTTAATTAGTATAGCCAGACTTACACTGGGGTTTTTTAAAATACTAAAAGTCTCATAACAACAGATCAGCCAATAACTGACATTTTGTGGTAAAGATATATCTGACTACAGTTGAACAATAAACTTGTTTTATTAGGATTATAACTATTATATAATATAGAAAACAGTAATAAAGATAAATATACTACTTAAACACAAAATAAAACTCTAACAAGCTTAAACTGAGAAACCTATATATAAATATACATATAATACATCTACTGCTGCAGTTTACTCCAAAGCATATGTTTAGTATACCTGCTAACTTACAGAACATACACATACCTGGTATCTGTAGTAGTGGCCTCCTGATGGTTATCAGGTAGACAAATTCTAAAGGCCAAAATTGTTTTTAAAACATGACTGGATTCAAAATTATACAGTATTTTGAGATACAAGACACCATTCTCCCAGTGCTAGAGATGGAAATCAAAGAATATGCAAATGTTGCCTAAAATTTAGATCATCTAAATCTAAATGCATGAATTTGACAGAAAAAGGATAAAAAAAAGGGTGGGTTTGAAGGTGATGGAGAGATGGAGGAGTGAACAAGACAGTGGCAGAGGGGGTGGGTCATACCTGGAAGAAGCCTGGGGGCATGGGACCACCTGGCATGGCGTCGTTGGGGGGCATGTTGCCCATCACTGGGCTGGGCGCTGCTGCTGCGCTCTGAAACGCACAAAGACAGTGATTAAATATGCTGTTTTGTGTTTCTGTGTGCCACTGCTCTACAGTAACATTTCTACACATGATGCACTGGCCACCGAGTTACTACAGGGGGCAGTGTCTGCACCTGCAATCACAGCAAACTCTCACCCCCCCTCCCATCTCAAGTTTAATGGTTAATTCAGCAAAGTGTCTTCTATTACAACCTTTAAACTGTTCCCTCATCTCTGCGTTAGAGAGAGAACAGCATTAACCACCTCATCTCTTTCTGTGGACAAGGACTGAAGTGAAGAGGGATGGTTCAGGGAGAGCTACCACCAAAATATTATGCTGATGTTCCTCTCTCCCAAAGCCCATGACTGTATATCGAGGGGAAGTGTTTTTATCGTTCTATACTGAGCTTTTCTTTCTGGATCACAGCTAGTTAGTTAGTTAGTGTGTAAGGTAATGAATGATATGATTATTATCTGTATGCATTTTTACATTTTGGTTTACTTCAGTAAAACCACACTGTGGTGCTCTGTTTTATTATATGATAAAATCTGACAAGATAAAAAAGCTTCAACCTCTTGGATATCCGTTTTTCCAAAGTTCTTCCCATGTACTAATCAATGCAACAGTGATATCTTGCATTGACTGTGGCAGCACGGTAACATATCTCAATCATTGGCTGATTTGGAAGATACCATATACACTGGAGTTGCTAGTGTATTAAGAACAGCTAGGTACATACAAATACAACAGACATGCAAATAATCAATCAAACCTTTATGAAACTTCAAATTGTTTTTATTCACAACATCAGAGGTGTTTTTCAGCTCTATAGTTAGTCTGGAGGTGATGTTGGATTGAACTACAATATATTTGAAAGGTGCCTCACTTAAGTGTAAAATGACAAGCCGCTGTGTAAGCTTTGCATATTTGTACAGTAACTTTACACATTTCCACCTTACATTAAAGCTGTGTTCACTAATGGTCATTTTGTTAATGTCAGAGTTTTACATGTTTTGTTACATTTCATGTACAAGTTTAACAGAAAAATATTTATTTTAATTTCAACTTGGAATTTCTCACACATTTCTCTGTTTTGAAAGTATATCATGATGAAAGAATTTATATCAAAAGGTCAGAACTTGTCTGCAAGTAGAGGAATACTTTTACATTTTCTTGCCCAATACTGGCTATATTTGAATAAAAAGGTTTTAGTTTAAAACAGGTTGACATTCAACATAGATACAACATATACTTTACTGATGGTAAAATGACTCTGGAAATGTATCAATTACAATTGAGTGTCTTTAAGTATTTAAATATATTTACACTGCTTATAAATAGTATCAGGTCATCAGCAAATAAGTTGAGTTGTACAGTTTCTTAATCATTACATGCTGTTTTAAGAAAGCTAGAGAGCAAATATTATTTGAAAGCAAGTGACACATAACTCTTAACCCTGCTGTGTGTTAGAAGAAGGTCTATTGAGACCTGATGCTAATTTCTTTTGCTCAACTACTGTATAACCAATAACTGTCTAATCTAACTGTCAAAGTAAACAAAACAAATATTTTACATTATGACTACATAAGCACATCCTACGAGAAAGAAAATATTTTATTATGAATTCATAATAATATATGTATTACATGATATACAGTAAAACTGTGTTGAGTCAAGTTGTTCTTTGCATTGATTCCAATAAAATCCATGGGAGGTGTGAGCTTCAGTATCATATTATCAACAAATTTAGTGCGTATATACAGGTTTTTTTTAAACGCAGGTAAACCCACTAAAAAAGGCAACTGACTCCTTTCACTTTGCCAGTAGACAAGTGTGCTTTTCTGTTCAGACTGAGAGTGAGCTGCTAGCCACTGCACAGACTAGTAAAATAGATCTGTTATGTCTCATCCATGGATTGGCATCTTTAAAACAAGTTGTCTTTGGGTTTGTATTTTTTTATATGCACAGGCACATAGTTCTCCAATACCTTCTCTTTTCATCTTTTCACATTGCCCTTCATGACCACCTTTGTTAACTCTGCCAAGGTGGTCATGTTTTCTCCAATGTCTGTCTGTTTGTTTGTTTGTTTGTTTGTCAGCAAGATTACGCAAAACTGAGCCGACTTGCACCTAACTCGGTGGAGGTATTGGGCATGAGCCAGGAGAGAACCCATTAAATTTTTGGGCCAATCCAGATAATTTACTATGAATGTGGATTTTTTTCACTGAAATCTGGTGTATCTTGTAGGACATCGGCCTTGGATGAGGCCTGCGATCTCTGAGTGTGCTTCTAGTTAATAAGTATTAGATGTTGTTAAAATTCTGGAGAGCTGAAGATGTTTAAAAGCAAAAAAACAAGTATCACTTAAACCTGATGAGAGCAGCTGCCTAACTGACACTAATCATATTACCACATGCAACAACAACACTACCGTTTCCAATCCCCTTTACGTCAGTCAAACAATATAAAAGAATAAAACTAGAATCTAGGATAGAAGAGGGGGGAGAATGATTCAGCCCGGGAGTTAAATATGATATAACTGTATTCTTGTCAACACACATAGACGGAGACGCATGTTCAGAGTGCTTACATAAGCACGCCGGAACAAACGCACACACAATCACATGAATTCACGCACGCACGCACGCACGCACGCACGCACGCACGCGCACACACACGCACACACGCACACACACACACACACACACACACACACACACACACACACACACACACACACACACAAAGAGTTGCATCACAGGCTCATAAAGTGAAGCCCTTCAGTACAGAGAGGCAGACAGGGGAGAACCACAGGCTACAGGACCAGAACAGGGAGGGGGTTTAAGACCCAGGGGAGGGAGTAGCTCTCACAAACACACACAGACGCATCCACCGTTCAACCAGCACACACACACCTAACGAACGCACTGCATCCATGTGACATATACTGTATGCTTGGACAACAACGCATACTACCAATTACACGCATGTACACAAAAACACTCGCTGCCCTTCTTCTCCTGACTATCTGAAACCAACACACAGAAAAACTAAAAAAAGAAAAAAAAAAGAAAGAAAAAAAATTGCACACTTACACAATGACACACACACACACCTCCCCCCATCTTTATGCTAATTCTGCTAGTGAACATGAGCAGGCCACTGAGTCCCTGGGGAAGAAGCTGGGTCGGCTGCCTCTTTCTCTCCTCCATCCTCCCTCCCTCCCTCCCTCTCATCCATCTCCCTCACTCTCTTCTTCACACTTTTCTCTCCATCTTTTCTCCTCTCCGTGACCCCCCTCACTTATTTTTCCCAGCACTGGTGCACACACAAATACACATGCATACATATCTATACACTCACACATAAACCTTCTCTGTGCCCCAACCCCTGTAACCCCCCACCACCACCACCACCCCAGTAGGGTGTCAGCAGCTTGCAGAAGCTGTTGCTATGGAGACAGGTCCTATCTGCACTCTGTCCCCCTGGCATCCCCCGCTCCAGGAGCGCAGAGAGAGAGAGAGAGAGAGAGAGAGAGAGAGAGAGAGAGAGAGAGAGAAAGAGAGAGAGAGAGAGAATAAGATGTAGGGGAGAGAGAGAAAGAGAGAGAGAGATAGAGAGAGAGGGGGGGGCACAAGAGCGAGATAGAGGAGTGAGTGAGTTAGAAGATATAAGAGTGAGGCAGAAGAGGGAAAAAAAGATGATAGGGGAGAAAAACAAAGAAATTAATGTTACAAGGAGAGAGATTCTGTTCACAATCAATCACCTGGTCTTATTATTGTTCGAGACTATTAATGACCAACAATGTGCTCATGAATTCTCCAGTTTGCTGACTGAAATTGAATGCAAACTAAAAGCACACAGTGGGTGCAGTTGCCACCAGCAAAGCGTAAGGTAGATTTAGTATGCAGTCGGTCTTTATTAAAACCATCTGGCCTGGGGAAATACAAAAGGATCCAACAGTGCTTTTTTAGTTTTTGTAGTGGCACCCACAGTACTGCCTATACCTACCTTTCAATTTCAACTCCAGGCTCAGAAATGTAGCAGACTGTCAGACTGCCTCATTGAATCAGAATAACTTCATTGGCCAAGAAAGTAAATCTACAGGAATTTGTTTTCTTGATATTGGTGCAGGTAAACAATGCCCGCTAATGCAGACAGGGGAAGAAAAAGTGTACCTTTATGCAAAGAAACAAGTTCAAGAAGACAGCACAACCCAGAGACATTAATGCTGTACTAATTAGTTGATATAATGAACATAGAGTTTTGTAGTCGAGTTGAATTATTCATTTTCAGGCTGAATGTATGGAAAAGTCTACAAATGAAGGAGTGTGCAAAGGAAGCGCTGGGTAGCAGCACAACTTGAAAGGGCTTTAATGCCTGACATGCAGCAGAAAGGAGAAGAATACATTTCTTTCATTGAGACTGGCTGAAAGTTCAACAAAACCCACAGGACACATTTTCTAATGTCTGGGAATATTTACACTGTTTAAACTGTAAACTATATTTTAATGGCCTTTCCTCAGCTGCGCTGCACAAACATGGCGTCAAAGCATCCCAGAGCCATGTCTGCACAAAAGTAATATTAGGTAAGTTTTTATGTCATCAATAATAGAGTACCTGAACTGTAGCTCATCCCTGTAGCTTTGATGGTTCTGGATGGAGAACTGTTAACCTTGGCTTTTTTTTGTTACAACATGATATAACATCAGTCATCATGTCAGTCTCATCATTCAGGATCGAGACAGTAGTTCGTTATATTAAGAAAATGTACAACTGTGCTGATTTAAAAGCTCAAACTGCTCAAAATAAATTGGCTTCATGTACATGAACTAGATTTAATATAGTTAAAATAAAGAGTTGCTGTCACTCTAATCTGTGCAGATGGAGGTCATAGCAGAGGCAGTTCTATAAAAATCCATCAGAAATTTTATATATTATCAACACACAACATGTTTAATTCTAGCAAAAATATACATAAAGACATTAAGTACATGTTTGTGTTGTTCTCCCTTTTGCTTGTCTAAATAAAGCTACACTGGATAATTTTATGACAAATGCACTCAGCAGTTGAAGACAGAGTCTACCAGTTCCTCTTTTTATAATGACACATCAGACTAAAGCATTAATTGGGCGCCCTGGTGGCCTCACGGTCTAAGAAACAGAAGAGAAACCACATCATCTGAATTCTGCTCAAGACCTTTGTTGCATGTCATTCCACTTTCTCCCCTCACGTTTCCTGCTTCTCTCTCGACTGCGCACTTTAAAATAAAGGCAAAAATGGGCCTCCTGGTAGACTGGTTGTTTTACTGTGATTGTGGTGTCTCCACTTTGATTCTGGCTGAGGACTTTTGTCCCATGTCACCTCTTAGCTATGCACACTTTACTACAATACTTTAAAAAAAGAAACCCACTAAAAGCACAAAAGCATTAATCATTACATTAATCAATTAATCAACTATATTCAGCTTGGATGCAGCAGAACAAAGTCCACCAAATAAAATGTTTCTGTATTTCCTGGAACTGAAATGACAAGTTGATTTATCAATTGGTCAATTGAAAGAAAATTAATCTTCAACAGTTTTGATAACTGATTTATCACTGAAGTTATTTTTCAAAGCAAACCTGCAATAAAAAAAATCACTGATGCCAACTGCTCAATTGTGGACAACTGCTGCTCGTCTTTTCCTTATACAATATAAAACCTAATATCTTCTGGTTAGGGACTGTCTGTCACTGTTTACTGACATTTTATAGAGAAAATGATTAATCAAGAATAGGAAATATGCGGATTAATTGCGGAAATAAATCATTAGTTGCATGCAGTTGCTAACATGATATCTGGTTCTGGTCTGTGGGAGGCAGGTTTATATCTCACTTCAGGCTGAAAAGCTGCAGACATGCAGCATAAACCTTGATTCCTGTGGTAAATATTCACTCTCAGCCTCAATCTAGACACTCCGTGTAAGTCCCGTGTAATAAACCTCATCCACCTCTCCGTGGCACTACGATGGCGTGTTTGTGGCAAAATATTTTAAACTCACTGACGCCTTCATCCACAGTTGTGGCTCCCCGTGAGGACACCCTGCTGTGCTCGCAATTCCTCCTCAGTACAAGCCCACGATGTTTATGAATAATCTATCAGAGAACAAAAGACTAATGATGTGATTGGCTGGTACAGTACAGTATGTAGATGGGCTATACAGAAAAACATTGATCCCTCCCTCTCCATTTCCCTCTTCCTCTCGCTCACCCATAGGACCTACCGGACAGATCAATAGTGCTCAACACATTATTGACCTCTGCCTGATACCTTTCACAGGGCTAAAGACAGAGACATAAACACTGGATGGAGAGAGGAGAGGAGTACAACAAGACAGCGAAAGTATCTGTGTGTGTGTCTGTATTTATGTGTGTCCCTGCCTGGAGAGGGGACTAATCTACATTCTGGTTCACACTGATATGTACCTCATCACTGTCTCCTTGACCTGCTGTCCTTAGCGCACAGAGAGAGGGAGGGAAAGAGGAGGAGGGAGGGGGGGTGAAGGAGTGAGGATGGGAGAGAGTGAGAGTGTGGAGACGGGAGGAAAAATAGCTGACTGTGGTGATCTGGCTAATTTATCAGCCCAGTCAAAACAGTGTGTTTCGCTCTGAAGCAACAGGATACGGCTGCTACTCTCACCGTCACGTCTGACAAACAAATGCACACATGCACGCGCACGCACGCACGCACGCACGCACGCACGCACGCACGCACGCACACACACACACTCTCTCTCTCACTCTCTCTCTCTCTCTCTCTCTGAAACCCCAGCTGGTCCTCAAAACTGGCACGGCACGCGCACCAAACACACGCTTCCCCAAAAGCTGCTGCCAAGGTAGCGGTACTGAACCAGACAGGCGGACTCGTGCACACACAAACACACACACATGCGCACACGCCGGATGACAGCACTAATACATGCTGCAGACACAACATCCACTTAGCCAACACTCCAGAGAGAAGGCAGCGAGGCCGAAAGACAAGAATATGAGGAGAATGAGAACAACTGTGAACCTGAATATAGCTTTGACTCAAGAAGATGGATGTTTCATTTATTCTCCTTACTGCAAACTACCATATAATAATTTATTTTCCACTCATGAAAAAAACTTCTTCCTTCCTCTTGACCTGCTTCAATCCGGGGGTCAGGACTTCAAAACAGCACCCTTCAGCTGATTTACAGTCAGTCTATTGCTCACTTCATCATAGCAGCCACTTACACAAGCTTGAACCTGCTTCGTTAAATTCAGGAATATTGTCTCTAACGGCCAGAACACTGTACTGCCTCAGCTTTAAATGAGGGGGATAAAGCTGCATCCAAACCTAATGTATGGAAAGTTCCCCTAGAGCCACGGAAGATATTACACAACTGCTGTCACAGTCTAATTCTCCTATGGAGGGTAAACTGAACTTTATGTGTAAAAATAAGTCAAGTGCATCTTTAAAAATGACTTAAAATATAGATCACTTCAATGTAAATAAACCTAGGCAAAGTTCTCTCTCATGTTTCTTTTGTATTCTACTCTCAAACTGAAGTCATAAAACATTTTGTGACATTGTTAGGAAAAGTGCTATATAAATAAAGTTTATTATTATTATGTAATAAGACTCAAAATACCTGTGAGTAGTTTGGATCAGTATACACTGACCTGCGTAATTTTAATTTACATCCCCAAAGTATTTCACACAGTTAAATCTACTGTTGTCTGTTCTACAACAGTTTAACATTTCCTCCCAACTAACAAAATTAAAATAATAATATTAATGATTATTAAAAAAAAGACAAACTTCTGCCTCATCTGGTGTAACACTTCTGCCTGTGCAACACATGTACTGCAGTTTTTTCCAAACTTTATCACGTAGCTAATTACCAAGTTTAATGGAGCTCTCTCCACTTTTTCCATTACACTGATCCTTCTGGTGGCAGAGAAGAGGCAAAACAGAGGTTAAAGCAGAATTCATGCAACTGTCTTTGGGCAGATTAGGTGAGTTACTTTTGATTCAATTGCAATTATGATTGTTTAAAGGTGATGTGAGGGGAAAAAAAACGCACCGTTTAAAACAATGGCTGATAGCGTCGACAGGTATATGCATCCGTGAGCTGGTTTTAATGGATTTTTTAAGATCTTTTCTTTTTAACTGACAACTGGTGAGTAAAGAAAACTGAAGTGTAACCGATATGTGCTAACTGTAACTAATACGTCTATGGGTTTAAATACTTCATGAATATTTAAGGAAACGAGAAAAACTGAAATTACACCAGTGTCATTCTCCAAAGGCATCAGAAAGCATTGAAAACCCCCCAAAATGTACACTAAGAAATAGTGTCTCCAGGGTTTTATAATGGTGTTTGCACTTTGAAAAAGGTGAATTTAGAAAAGCAAATTAAATCTTTAATTACACAAAAGACAATATATTGCATTATGACATTTGCATAACTCTAATAAAACTAACCAAGGGTGATTTTAGAGGAAATATGAAGTTCAAATAAATGTTACAACCATTACATTACTAAAATAATAGTAATAATAGATCTTTTATTTTCCCCAAATTTTCCAGACATAAAGCTGTTGTATGGCTTTACACAGACACAGGCACACAGACACGCTGACACACAAACACACAGTTATGTGATTTCAAATAAAAAGAGAATTATATCTATCATCAATTTCCCTCCCTCTCCCTCTCTGTTTTGACATTTGCTAACTCAATTTTCAAATACCTCAACTGTCTTTTGGTTGTGTCTTCTCGGCACTACTAGGCATTGTGGGTAAACAGCTAGATTAGCCAATCAATCTTCTCTTGGGAATAGAGGTAGTATTGGTGGTGGTGGTGGCGCTGGGGGGTGGGGGGTGGAGGGCGTGGGGTCAGAGTGAGGAAAAAGGAGGAGGAGAGGAGGAGAGTTGGGAGAGAGGGAGTGAGCGATAAGGCGAGTGAGACGAGAGAGATGAGAGGGGGCGGACTGGTGTGTTGGGTGAAGGAGAGAGTAAGAGATATAGTAAAGCAGGGTGGGAGGGTAAAAAGAAGGCGGCATGTGGAGGAGAATGAACATGGAGAGAGAAAGAGGGTGAGGGAGGCAAGATGCAGATGTGGGGGTGTCGCAGAGAAACCACAAGCTACATGAACATGAAAGCATGATGTGAGCAGGCTGGAGTTGCACAAAATGCAGCAGAGAGAGAGACAGAGAGAGAGAGAGAAACAGAGAGAGAGAGAGAGAGAGAGAGAGAGAGAGAGAGAGAGAGAGAGAGAGAGAGAGGAGAGTGGGGTAGGAGTGTGAGAGAAACGTGGGCAGATGTGTAAAGAAAGACTGAAGAGCTACAGTGCAGGTAAAAAAAACAGGATGACTGTGATGAAGGAATCAAGAAGAGGCTAAACAATAGACCTGCAGGTTGACAGAGTGCTGTTGGCAGCAGATTTAATACTGCACATGCATTCACACCTGTTTGCACCTGTTTGTCTCGTTGTGATAAAAACACGTGGTCACATCATTTTTGGCTAGTGATTCCTCATAGCCAAGCAATGCATATTCATGACCCATCATCACAGGTTGCATATATCTACTGCATGTGCATGCATCCATCAATTTTTATGCCGTTTTCAAATGTGGAAACAAAGGAAAAGAAAAGCAGAAAATTCTAGGAAAGAGTTGAATCATGGCAAAAAAAAAAAAAAAAGTTTGGTGTTTTTTTTTTTGGCTCAGCTGAGGTGGAAAAGTGGATGGATAAAATGTCATCATGACGTATATGATGCATGTGACTTAACTGTCAACTGTGTGCACTGATGAGCAGCCTGCGACGTCCTTCAAATTGACACATTAAATAAAAATAAATACGATATATTCATCACATTTTCCACACAAGTTTCCAGTGTTCGAGTTTTGACGGGAACCCTTTTATTAAGATCTTGTTGTGCCTTCTTCCTCTACAATGATTTAAAGGCAACCAAGTGGGGAATGAGCACAACCTACTGTTTATCTCTCAACCCATAACTCCTAATAGTCGCATAACAGCAGTAGATGGAGATCCGCATTGATTCGCTATTTATTTATTTATTTTTTTCTATATCTTTCTATTCTAGAAGTTCAGTTAAAATTTGGCTCTGGCTTGGCCGTTCAATCAATGACGTTCCCTCGCAGATTTTATTTTCATTTTAATGGTCTTTACTCTTTCAGAGGTAAAACTTGCTAGTGGAGGTGCCCCACCTTTGCGGAGACCCATAAAACTACAGTATTTCATAAGAAAAAAAGCAAAGATTTGAGGACATTCGCAAAAAAAACCCCAGATTTGTATTGCTGAATATTTTTCCTATTCTGTTCACGATCTTGTGAACCTACCGATTTGTCTCGTCCCCACTTGGACAGTCCTGATCTCCAGGTGGGAAACCATTGTATTTCATGTTCTGAATTGAAACTTGCATGAACTGTGTATTGAGAACAGGACAGAGCAATGCAAAGGAGCCAAAACCTTTATGGTGTTAGCTGGAATTAAGACTGATAAGAAAAATTAACACTTCCAATCAAACCAGCAAATTAATTATTGAATGACATGATGTTTGAAGATAATGCATGCCAGTTAAAATTAACTAGAGGACATGCCAGCAGACAAAATTTACTCCTCGTTGTAATTACATCTGTTGAATTAAAAGTATAGAATTCTTAACCTCAAACTTTCAAACTTTACTTCAACTATACATCATCAAATAAAAAAAGATATGTTAATGTCAATAACTTTACAAATGCATCACAATAAAGCGAGGTGCTTAAAGCCTCAGAAATAAAGCCAGTAAATTCTGTATTTAAGCCACTTAAGCCTAAACTAAAAGCCTGCATAAATAGATATATTAAAAAGATGTCAGAATATTGATGTGAATCTGTATGAGGGGGGGATATCCTCTATCTGATCTCTGTAAACCTGCCTCTTTGGTGCATCAGATGCTTAAAGCAACTACATAAGTAACAATAAACTGAAAACTTGACATCATCTAACTACTAAGTCCCTGTAAGATAACAGTCTAACAACCCCTGCATTAGTTTTTTTAGCCAGTGTCAGGACTTGAGGAAAAAGTATCCTTAACAGTAACCATGAACCTTTGCTGTGTCTCGGCACCCAGCAGAGAGAACTGTGATAATGCCTCTTAAATGCTGGCTTGCAATCTAGCAATCCTCAAAAGACTAAGAAACTCTTTTGAGGTAGGGTGAAATATTTTTTTCTTCTGATGCCTCTAACCGGCTCGTTCTTTTGAAACCAGGAGAAAAGGACCTGTGCTCAGAGACTAGCCTCGGGGGGCTGGAGCCAAAATTAAACCCTTCCCGTCTCCTTCGCTTTATCACTGTTAGGAGCAGACTGCAAGCAACCATGGAGCACACCCATCTACATTTACACACACACATTCAAACGCATACACACAGGGTTAACTGCCATGCTGGCTGGCACTGAGGGTGTGAGCCCCTCCACCCTCCTTCTTTGGGCTGGCTGCCAAAGATGCCCCCTGTCCAAAAATACACACACACACACACACACACACACACACACACACACACACACACACACACACACACACACACACACACACACACACACACACACACACACACAAATCCCTGGCTTAGCCTCAGCCCAGTGCTGGGATTACCGGATTAGAACTCTATTCCATTATCTCCCCACACTATACAGTATATACACACACACACACACACACACACACACACACACACACACAACACACACACACACACACACACACACACACACACACACACACACACACACACACACACACACACACACACACACACACACACACACACACACACACACACACTGTCTTGGCCAGAGAGCAGAGGCTGAAGACAGACGCACAGTGTCAATCACAACACATGACATTTTCACACGAGAGGATACAGTTACAGTTTGGCCTCACGGTGCAGAAGAAAACCTGTCTTTACATTATTATTGGGCAGCATGGTGGAGCTGTTATTATTAGGACTCCATCTGCAAATGACCTGAGCCCTGAGCATCTGTGACAGCGAGCAATACACATGCTGAAGTGTCCTTGGGTACCACATTGAATCTCTATTAACTTTGAAAAATCTGTTCCATAGCTGACCTTGAACTCTGACCTTTGACCTCAGTGAGCAGGAAGACAGACAACAAAAAAAACAGAAAGCAGAATTTCTCCTTCAAGCTCTCAAAGGCATTGAATAATCCCTCAAGGACGAAAACATACAAAAACACACAATGGTAAAGTAAGAACTTAGAGCCGCACAGTTCTGGGAAAAAATAAAAATAAAAAAATCACATGAATCCCCCCAAAAAAGTGAAAACATACAACACCTTCAGTCCTTAGATCCTCAGGCTCAGAATTCAGATCACTTTTTCTAATAATTTCTATAGAATCAGAAATCATGGAGCTGCGAAGTGAGGAGAGATTTTGGGCGTCCCAGGTACCAAGTTCTTTTTCTCCGCTGAAATTTTTGAATTTTTTTAATCAAGCAGAAATGACAATGTTTTCATCTTCTCAAAGTGAATCTGCTTTTCTCCGTTTTATATAATATCATGATATATCATCAACGGTTCTGGACTGTTGGTTGGATAAAGCTAAAAAAGACGTGAGTTTGGATATTTTTCACTGACATTTCATAGATTAAACAATTAATCAAGAACATATTTGGCAGATTAATCAATAATGACACGAATCCATACTTCCAAGGAACAACTGTGTCACAAAGTATTCAGCTCTTTGATGATAAGTTGAAGGTACAAGTCTGTGTACATACAAACTTCGAGAGGTAAGTGAACTACAACTCCCAAGGTGCATTTTCAGTCAGTAAGTAAACAATCACCGAGCTTAAAGTTCTGCTGCGTGAGCCAGTAACAGCAAGTAGAAGCTAAAGATAACACTGCTGAGGAAACAGAAAACACCTTTATATACCGACTCCGTTTTGTTCCCAACTAGAACGACAAAGTGTTTTGAAGCCGCTACACTGACTGGCTTCTTTTCCATAGCAACAGAACTGTTGTGTTTAGGGACGTCCACCAAACTGATAAACAAAACATAATTTCCTCTTGCAGTAATTAAAACAACATAAACCTGCCTGGTTGTTGCATTAGCCAGAAGAGTCATATGATTCTGTAGGAATTAAGTAACATTAAAGATATCAATGAAAGAACAACTTGAGATGGGAATACAGAATGGAGACAAACAACAGTGGCTCCTCCCACTTCACAATAAAAGCATTGCCTCTCTAATTTTCTTGCACTTGTGAGAGCCTGTCATGTATGATGATGCACTGTATCAGGCTCTGTGTGGTCAGGCAGCATCACACTGTACTTTGTGATGATGTTTCAGGTGGTTGGGGAAGTTAGATCTGTTTTTATTTCTAAACTCTGTCTTGTCATATATTGAGGCAACTTCAGAAATTAGTCTAAAGCCGAAATGAATAGTTGATTGATCATTATTAGGGAGTTATTTTTTACAAGTAAAAATGTCAAATATACCATAGGTGCAGTTTCTAAATTGAGAGAGTTAGCTGCTTTTCTTTGTTTTATGTGATAATAAACTGATCATCTTCAGGTTTTGAGGCGTTGCTGAGACAAACTCACCTTAAGCTCTAGGAAATCATTTATTTCACTATTTATATGTTTATATATTTAATTTACATTTTATAGGCCACACATTTCATTTCAAGTAATCCAGAAAATAATCTTTAATTTTACCTCTACTCCCTGCTAACACAAATATGAATTGAAATTATGATTTTAATGTGATTATTAGTACAGTTACATTGCCTCTGGTGAGCCTGTATCTCTGGTCTAGTATCATTCTTTCCAAAGTTTCATCCATGAAACTGCTAATGATTTAACTGCTTGGCCAAATGTCCTTGAGGTGCACACCATCCTCTACCTGATCTTGTGGACGCCACTTCAAGATTCTCCTACACACTTGACCTCGCTGTAAACTATGCATAGTTTTTTTTTTTTTTTTTTTATTTATTTATTTTTTTACATGTGTGCCTCAGGCGGGCATACAAAGAAACAAAACCTTGATTCCACACACTGTGTAAAGACAGTGGCTGTTTGTAAGAAGAAAGAAGTGGCAGCATGCAGAGCCCATCTGTCACTTACGTAGTCATGGAAGGCCTTGGCCTCACTGGAGTGCTCGCATGTCTCCCTTCGGTCTGGAGCCGCACAATACAAATCCCAGAATACGCTGAAATGGGAGGGGAGGGTGGTGGTGGGGGGGAGAGAAGAGGTCAAAGGTTACCAAACAGAGCAATACAAGCAAATGTGTAACAGCTATTCATAGCCCATTCACACTCTCTCACTATCTCCATAGCGCTCTTAAACTGCCTCTTACACACTTGAGCATCATTGTAAGAGGGACACAATGCCAGTGTCGCCCCCTCAATCAACCTCTCACTCACTCAGAATACATACATACACACACACACAAACACACACACACACACACATACACACACACCAATACTTTCATGGAGCTTTCATTGACTGGATCCATTTTTCACCTTAACTTAAACTTTTATTGCCTCAATACTCAGAATACCCTCCTGTACAAGTGTTGACTGGTAAAGAGTCTCATTGTGAAGGAATTTGCTCATCATTTGATCCATGCAAGAATAGACAACTAGAGCTGACACACACATATACATAAACATTTTCCATACAAGTTTCTGTTTCAGTCTCTTTGGACGCCCTAAGTGGAAAAACACCAACACACACACACACACACACCTAACAACGCTAACTGCCTGCGTGCTACCTGTCTAAGAGGTCTTAATTCAATCAGCCTTTGTGCATTGATTTAGTGGAAGTGCTATAAACGGAGCGAAACAGCGACTCAGCTAACAAGAGGACTAATCAGACAGCCACTTCACGTGTCCTGGCAATCTGCAATGCACACAGACATGTTGAATCCCAAACATCTGGAATTTTTCATACACTTCTGTACTTCATAAGACAGTCATATTTTGGGAGGCTCGGATCAGTTCAACAGTCCAGCTCATCTCGAGCTCCAGTCGTGAGCTATTTGAGCACATCAAGTGGAATTTATGGGATATTTTGACCTCGAAACTCAACTTATACTCTCACTTAACCTTCTTCCATAAGAAGGTCAAAGTGTGTGGTTAAGCTACAGAGGAGCGCACATGATAAGTGTGTGAGTGTGTCACTGAAGGACACATCAACTGGGGGAAATGCTAAGTTACTGGTCTTAAACTTAAACCTTTCAGTCAAAAAATGATGATTCAGTCTCTCTAAAGTCCAGACTAGTGGGCGCATAGTTAAAAGATGAATGTGTGTTAAGAAGAGAACATTATCACTTGGCTTTTAAGAAGCCTATACAAGACAACATTATTATATACCTTAATTTTTTTTTTTTTTTTACAATATTTCTCAGAGTGCAAAGAAAGAACCTCAAGGTTTAGGTCCATAATCAAACAAGAACATCAAACTTATTCTTTAGATTTACAGAGGCTCGTATGCTTTCAGATTATTATTCTATTCCTTCATTTTCTTTTTATTAAAACATGTCCTTGGTCTCATATTGCTGATGGTGCTCTATAGTCCTGACGTTCATTCTTCTGACTCAGCAGAGCCACCCCCTGAGGTGAAAGTTACACTGTACTTTTGAAGACCATTTAAGGGTATATTTACAAGTCTGTAATTTTACATCCACAGGTTTTTAAAACATTTGTTCCATTGTAATATGTACAGTGCTCATTTCAGTGCAGTGTCATTCAGCATCACAGTGAATCTATTCTAAATCCAGTGCCACAGTTTTTGGAGCCGACACTATTCTCTGCTCTTCCCGACGTTTCCTTAAAGGGAACAGTAAATGATCACATCTCAAACTACTATTACTATTAGTTACCAATAGTATTAGTACTATTAGTATTTTCCATGATAAAGTTTTAGACAATTGTTCACCTCCTAATTGATGACTTCTGACATTTTGATTTGTGAAGACTTAAAAATGTTTAACATTTTGCTATAATGTCAGGTGCTTTAGCTCTGGTGAGTTAGATTTTATTCGTTTTTTTAATTCACTTAAAGGATAAGGAAGGTATTATACTATATATCATTACTGACAACAAATCCACTGAAAAGACCATAACCAACAAATATTGGTTCTCATAACACGTATTGCAGAAAAAGTAAGAATTTTAGACATTTAAAAAAAAAAAAAAAAAGAAAAGAAAAAAAAAGGAAACTGAAATATAATACATTGACGTAAGCATTCTGACCCTTTATTCAGTACTTAGTTGAAGCACCTTTGGCAGAATTACAGCCTCAAGTCTTCTTGGATATGACGTGACAAACTTTGCACACCTGGATTTGGTGATTTTCTGCCATTCTTCTCTTCAGATCCTGTAAAGCCCTGCCAGCTCACAAGGGGATCGTCAGTGGACAGTAACTTTCAAATCTATTCAGCTTTCCCTCAACCCTGACCAGTCTCCCCGTCCCTGCTGCTGAAAAACACCACTACAGTATGACGCCTCCACCACTGTGTTTCACCATTGGGATGGTAGTGGGCAGGTGATGAGCGGTGGCTGGGTTCCTCCAGACATGATGCTTAGAATTGAGGCCAAACAGATCAATTTTGGTTTCATCAGACCAGAGAATCTTGTTTCTCACTGTCTGATAGTCATTTAAGTGCTTTTCTGCAAAGTTTCACTGGGGAGAAGCTTTTGTCTGGCCACTGCCATAAAGCGATAAAGTGATGGTTGTGCCTCTAGAAGTTTCTTCCATCTCCACACAGGATCTCTGGAGCTCAGGCAGAGTGACCATCAGGTTCTTAAGTCACCTCTGTTACCAAAGCCCTACAAGTTTGGCCGAGCAGCCAGCTCTAGGTAGAGTCCTGGTTGTTCCAAACTACTTCTATTTAAGAATGATGGAGGCCACTGTGCTCTTGGGAAATTTCAACTTTCGTTTTTGTATCCTTTCCCAGATCTGTGCCTTGACACAATCCTGACTCTGAGCTCAGCAGACAGTTCCTTCCTCATCAGGGCTTGGTTTTTGCTCTGATATGCACTGTCAGCTGTGAGACCTTATATATAGACAGGTGTGTGCCTTTCCAAATCATGTCCAATCAGTGGAAATTACTACAGGTAGACTCCAATCAAGGTGCAGAAATATCTCAAGACATGATCAAGGGACATGGGAGGTACCTGAGCTAAATTTAAAGTGCCATAGCAAAGGGTCTGAATACTTGATATGAAAGTGATATTTAAATTTTTCCTTTTGCAAAAATGTCTAAAACTCTGTTTTCACTTTGTTTTATCGTCTACACTCAATATCCCATAATGACAATTTCCGAAAACATAAAAGTGATAAAAGTGAAAGGGTCTGAATACTTTGTGGATGCACTGTAACCGATTCCTCTGTTCCATAGAGCTCCATTGTCGTACAAGAATTATTAAAGACACGTAAATGAGCCACACTGTTGCATTGGGTGAAATGTTTTGTTTTTTTTTCGTAATGATGAACATGGGCACTGTATTTTATTCAAATCGAGTCAAACCCTACACACACCATCCTGCTGCCACACAAATTTGCCACTGCAAATAGTCGCCAAAAAAGACACGATTCACTTATGTATGAGTAACTTTTACTAAAAAATACAGTGCCCAACTGTTTAAGGAAATTATTTAACCTTTTTAGTAGGAATGAATGGGCTTTGAGAGCCCCAGACAAGTTCGGGAAGTCAGAGACCATCAAGAGATGGACTAACACATAGTTTGGTGTTTTCATGGGATTTGTTGACAATCAGAAAAATAGAAAATATCACCAGCCGAAAAAAAAATTGCTGACAAAATTAATTAGCTGAATCTGATGTTAAATGTGTCAGGAGCCTTTTCTTTTCTGCTCGGATTATCTTCTGACCTGGCTCAGACTCTTGAGAAGGGCTCGATTCAATTCTCAATACTACAGTCATATACCTGCATGAAGTGGACTTAACTCAGTTCAACCTTTATAGTAATCTGCTAAAGGTAAAGGATTTAGTATCATTAGAACCAGGAGTCATTCCTCAGTGATAAAAAAAGTACATTTACATCTACTGGTTCCTCAGTAAGCAGCATCATATATCATTACTTAAAATAAGTCAGCTTGGGTTTAAAAATTATGATAAATGATGGATTACTGACCAACTCCATGTAACTGCATTGTATTACAGTAAAATGTGTTGTGCAAGTGTAAGTGCATCCCTTTCCTGATGTCTCCCAAAAACCAGACTTCTTCTTCTACTGTGCATGTAAACAGAGTCCAAAAACAAGTGAAACGGCTGATCAGTGCTTAAGGTGCTGCTGACCCTAAAGGTCAAATCTTAGCCAAGGGCAGAAATGACACGGGGGAGGGGGAGGAAGACAGCAGAGGGAGAGGTGACACAAAGGGAGCTGGAATGCAATGGGTTAATCTGCCAAGAATCCCTCTCCCACGTGAACAAAGGAGAAAAGTGGGAGGTGGGGGGAACACAAAGGGTGACGAGAGGGTGAGGAGGGGGAGGGGAGTGTGTGTGTGTGTGTGTGGGGGGGTCCATTCCCTAACCATCTGGATCCATTGTTTCAGGAAGGGGGGTGAAGGATGCAGAGCTGGAGGAGGGGAGAGGGTAGAAGACGGGGAGGGAGGGGTCACGCCCGCGATGAGTCTGGTCAACCCCAAGACTGAGACTGTGCCAGACCCCCCACCTATAGAAGTCATTTTTATAATCACAAATGAGGACGAGCGCCATCAGATAAATTTAAATATCGTATTTTTCCAGGCACCTGAATATTTGAATGTTTATGTATAACATGAGTTTCATACATTGAAAGTTGAATTATGCCTCTTTAATGAGCCACCACACCATGAAGCTCTAATGACGCTACTGTTTGTGCATATGACAGTAATGAATTATGTAGGGTGGGGAAGGACACTAGAGCCCTATCAATGAGTGTGTATGTGGTGGGAGAGGGAATCCACAGTGTCAGACATTTACTGTAACATCTGTTTACACACTGTGGTAAATAAAATGGATAGGATTATCAAAACAAATAAAGGAAAAACAGAGAAAAGTAGCAAAACTTACCACCACCACGAATGGAGGAATCCAGGGGGCTCCCCTAATGTAATATTCTTCTCCCATCGAATCTGCAGGAGGAGAGGAGAGGAGAGGAGAGGAGAGGAGAAGAGCAGAGGAGAGAAGAGAGAAAAGTCAGTTGCAGCCACTAGAGAGAGGATTATGTCTGCAGGTCCAGGGGTTAAGAACATATAATCAGTCAGTCTCAAACTGTCAATGGCCTCGGACGTGAAGATAGGCATCTTTCTGCCTCTGCCGATTTCCATCTCCCGGTCACTCTTTGCTCTGTCCTGTTCCTCTTTTTACATGTGAAGTACATTCATGAATCCAGGGAATAACTCGCTCATTTATTGTTAGCCTGTCTGAACCCAAAACGGGGGAGTTTTGGAGGCTTGGAAGTGTATACAGACAACACAATACCTACATAAGTTACATCAGTTGTTTTGACACCCAGGACTCACCGTGGCCAACAGTGAGCATGATCTGGTGTAACTTTATAGAATTTCCTTATGAAATATTCATGCAACACCTTGCACTCTAATCATGTTTAGCATGTTTGCACTGACAATGTATGACTGAAAGGGCTCAAAGATAGCATAGCCTCTATAGCATGCTTATATTAAATGCAGCTTTAGTAATGAAGAAAGCTCTTTTATATTCCATATAGGTTGTTTGTCCGTACCCTCTGATACGGCCTATAGGAGCGGTATGGTTGTGGAACAAAAACTACATGCCTAGGTTTAAGGAAAGATCATGGTTTCAGTTTAAATAAGTATTTAAAGGTTAAGAAACGTTGTCGTCATGGTTACAATAATAAACACATGGTTAAAGTTATAGAGAGATTGTGGCCATGATTAAAAGAAACTATGCTGACTGTCAGTTTGACACAGGAAACGAGCAGCAGTCTCTCGTGTTAAAGTCCAATGTTTCAGTGACCCATCCAACCACCCTGACCTCCTCACTCTGCTGACTTTGACACTGTATACCTGTGGTGGGCGAAGGCCCTCCCCTCCCCGGCCCCTCACTGGACTCTACCCTGCCTCTGAATGGCTAATACTCTGTTAGGTTTAGGCATGAAGAGTGGCGATTGGTTAGGGTTAGGCGTAAGAATATGAGGCCAAGTCTATCAGAGGCAGAGTAGGGGTGGCGCTGTTTAACAATGTCACCTGAACTTCCTTCTTTATTCCTCTCATAATTACCACAGCCACAAACAGTCATTTTGGGGACTCACATTACCATTAGATGTCTCTTAACAACAAAACATATTATGGGTCATAATAAGCTGCATACACCAACGGCCTCCGGGATAATCTTTTTTTAAAGGGAGGACAGTTTCTTATTTTCATAAGTTAGTATCGAGGCCCATGTTTCAAGAGACGCATGTTTGATCAGCACAGGATAGGATTGGTTTAATCAAGATTTTAACAGAGTGGAGCTACAAATGCCATCTTACCTCAGACAGGAAGGTCTGTGCAGACTTCTGTGCTCCCACATGTAGCAGGTACTCGTACACATATAACGCTAACCTGAAATGCAGAGGGGAAAAAAATGTTAGTGATCAAATTCAGTTTCCTTCTTTCTCAAAACTGCTTTTATGTCAGACTCTTCCTATTTGCACTAAATTCTCCCTATTTTGCATTTTAAGATTATATTTTTTGGTGGCTGCCCAGAATCCTGCAAACACACCACAAGTGGGCACCCAGGAGCAGACCTACCATAGCAACTTTCAACCAAATAGCCCCAGAAACTAGACACCCCTGAAACCCCCTTGATTTTTACCACAGCTGGAAACCTATTAAGATTTGCTATTAACAGACCAATAATGGATTAAAAATGGCTTCATGGTTTTGCTTGAAATAACAGAGTCACTTCTTTTAAATTTACTGTTGTGTGGCTATGATGTTTGATGGCATGCTAGTAAAGAGACAAGCAGAGGTGGCAAGAGTGACTGAAAATGGTAGAAAAGGCAAGATCCCACAGGCTTCTCTGCACACAGCTGCCTAGCTAGCTTCTACCAATAGCCAGCGTGTGAGGCGTTTAGGGAACACTGGTTAATTGCAGCAACAGAAAATAACCTGGGTTACATCCTTGCCCTCTAAACTGCAGGAGTCTCTGCGTGCCCATCGGTCACACGCCATGCCACCCACCACCACAAGTAAATTCTCAACCTGTGGGAAACACTATAAATGATAACAGTGGTTAAACAGTGGAGCTTTTGCTCCTCAGCCCCATGCATGCCTTTTTCCAACTCCTACACTGTGTTCAGACTTAGAAATAATAAAACTGTTGCATTGACGCTGAAAACCTATGTAGGCCCACACATAAAACTGATCAGGAATCGATAAAGAATCAGATCGACAAGCAGAAACGATAATGGCACTGGTATCAATAAAATCTTATCAATCCCTGTCCGTAGGAAAGCTTCTGGGTACCTCTAAACTTTCCTGCGTTACTGGAAAATTTCCTACAATCAAAAAGAGCCATGTAATCTCATCAGCGCCTCTGAAGCCAGTATGGTTTTTCCAACACTGCCCCTACAAAGCCCAGGTGTCAAAAGTCCTCAAATCACAACAGAACCTAAAAAACACTCATTGGCTTGAATGACAAATATATGTTCTGACTGGATGCACAAGATACTGACAGGAATAGCTGTAGTTGATAAGGATTCCCACTAATTCCAACATTTTAAAAGCTCTCGTCAGAATATTTTTTTTTTTCTTTTTTTAAAATCACTGCTATCATAACAGGCCAGACACACTTGAAAATGGCAATCCACCAGGGTCTATTAACAGACACAAGAACCATGCTGTGGAGTGGGGAAACCCCCATTGGCCCAACATTGTACTCCTAACTCCTTCACTTAGCAGTGTTTAATAGGCTGTTAATGGACCATCAATCGACCGGCAGCGTGGATATGACAGTGTCCTGTGTGCCGAGAGCAGACAGTCCTCTGACAGGCCAATAAGGTCCTAATGAGAAGGACAGTAGCTCAGTGTCATCGTCCCCATCATTAGTCAATGTACTGATCAATGAAACATGGTTTTGAGATAATCAGGCTGTTGTGCAGTTTGTTTTTAACCACCGACTGACTTTTTGCCTTTTCAGCACTGTCTTTTCTTGGACTGCTGTTGAATGGTAGGGGGAAGGTAATGTCTATTAAAACGCATTAAGTGCCTTTAAGTTTATTAAGATGATATATAGTTGTATAATAAAAAGTTTGGATAGGAAGCTGATAAGCTCTGACTGACTCATCATGTTTTGAAGAAATAAAATAGGATAAGTTTTAATAACTGCACTCAATTTGCCAATGATGAACGTATATATCCATTTCTGCATCATCTGCTCCTAGTGACAAAGTGAAACCTTGGGGTGCATTTATGGAGAATTGTACAACAGCCTTTTGTGAAAACAGGCCACATGTGAGCGAATATGGGGAACTCCTTACAAGAGAGAACTCCAACTGGAATCTTACAAGTAATCAATTGAAAGATTAATCTGAAACCATTTTGATCTTTAATCAACCTTTTAAGTCATTTGTTTCTAAATGGGTTTCTACACTAACACTAACTTATGATTAGTGTTTTCTATGATTTTTATTGTTCTGCGTATGTGTTTTATGAATGCACATTTAGAAACAAGTGTCGCAAATTAGCTGCAGTTATGAATGTTATGATATATGGCATTAGTCTGTTTAGTTAATAGTCTATGTGTGTGTCCCTGTAAAAATAACCATAAATAAATGAGCACAACATAAATGTCTACATGGGGGACAGTAAAGCACTGCACACTTTTCTTTGAGAGTCAAGCCTAAAACGCACTTGTGTTTAGTTGCTATTTCTGCTAAGTGGTTGAAGTCAAGATGAAGATGAGGTGAGCACATGGAAGCAAGAGAAATGCCAACAGCTGCTGGAGTGTGTTGTGATGGAGATGTGATCTGTGCATGACCTGCTCTTATTACTAATGGTAATTCTAAATTAATGTTTATATGCATTGTTAGTATGCAAATTTAGACTATAAAAGATATGAATAACCAAATAGACAGTAACTGTAGTATGAAGCCTATGGTCGCAACATGATCACACCTTGTCCTTCACACAGAAACAATAACAGGTTATGGGACATTTTCTTTACAGCAGGAGGGGTGGTGCTTTTGAAACAGTGAAAATTCAAAACCTGAGAACAACAAACTTGTCACCGAACTCGCTTATATTCATCTGCAAACTTTCAAGGCTGTTCACAAACATCCCACACAACATGGACAGTGAAATATCCATCCCAGGCCAAAAACTCCTGATCATTATGAGTGCTCTTCAGCTGCCCGTACACAGTATATCCTTTTTCACACCAACTGTAGTTGAATGGGTCAATGCACAGCATTTGACCTGGCATCCCGCTGACCTCAGCTAAGCATAGGTTAGACACTACTTTGTTGAACATACTTTTGTGTTAAGTTAAAGATGGGAACTTCATTTAAAATTATTAATATTTACCCCACCCCCATAACAGAAAAAAAGTTAGCCTGCAAGAGAGAGACTGAGCATCCAGAGAAAACTGAAACTGAAACTTTTCTTGGTACTTGCATAATCTAATTCTTTGTAATTCTATAGTTTATCTGTAACATGCATTGAACAACCGTTGCAGACACGAGTCTCTGTGTAGGATGACGAGCACAGATTAACATCTGACAAAGGTCTTGTGCTATGAATAGGTCAGTTGCTAGATGAGCGTAGCATTTGGTACACACGCATTTGGTTAAAAGCAGGCCATCCTGCTCGGAAAGTAATAAATAGCTGAGGGTGTGCCCCTCTTGCAGATAGTTGCCAAGATAAGAAAACATACATGAGCAAGCAGACATCCAGACATGCAGATGAACAAACAAACACAGCAGAAGTGGCCTTGAGTTCTAAGCTTCCTGGAGGGATTTACGCTGGTTAATAATATTCAACTGTAAATAAATCTATCATACTGCGCAAGAAAAACATATCCACCATCAGGAGTACAACCTGGCTGCATCCACTTGTTTAATTCAACACAGACAGTGGGACAGATTGGTCATTTCACAAATGACCGATGTTCTTAAGAGGCTGAAGACTGCAGTTCTGATATCACACACACACACACACACACACACACACACACACACACACACACACACACACACACACACACACACACACACACACTTTAGACAGGGGAATCTGACCACTTTCTGAGGCTCCCAGCAATTTGTAGGTCACAAAGCTCTCTGTGACCGCTGGTGTAGAGTGTAAGTCACTGCCACTTGCAGGTCAGTGTAGTACTGGACCACACATACACCTGCACAGCACACACACATACACACACACACCTGGAGCATTTTTACCTATGCACTTTGCTGGTTACTAATTACATCTACAGTACAAGTCCTTGCATCTGCACAGGTTGAAATGCCAGGGAAAAGCTCACAGGAAGCTTAAGGATAAAGCAAGAGCTTCAGTTGATACTGTTGCATCACCCTGAACACTGCCAGTTTACCAACTTGCTTACATATACAATCCTCTATAGGAGTTTGACTAGCAAGGAATAGTTAAAAACTTTGTCCTTTGTCTGGGGATATGAGGATCACACTGCAGATCCCCCCCCAAGAGGCCTTCAATGAAATTTTTATGTGTGGTGTGTGTGTATGTGTGTTTTTGTGTGGGTTGCAAAAGGGGCTGCGTGTGTGTGCACCTGGCCTACTGCATTATTAAAGCTCAGAAGCTAGCTCATAGAAAAGGAAGAGAAGTTTGAGGAGAAGAAGAAGAGGGAGAAGCTATAGGCTAGCGGAGTACAGAGAGAGGAGAAAAAATAGTTTTGACTGGAGCATAAGAGGGGGCATGCCCCATTTTTATAGAGGAAGAAACAGTAGGTGGTACAGAGGATCAGAGGAGCAGTCAAGTCGTGATGGAGAGGGAAAAAAGAATGGTGGGGGTTGATTTTGACAGCCAGAATGTGAAATTATAGTCAAAAGGAAAGGTAAAAAATCTGAAAGATAGCTCCAGCCGCCCTTAATTCAGAGTTTTTAAGGTTGTATGGCCTGGTGACACCAAAGTTTTACATCGCTTAGCTGGAAATACACTCTACTCGCTTCAGATTTCTGCACTTTCCCATCCTTTATTATGCTTAAACTAAAAATTTTTCCACACCATGTGAGGTGACCTCCTGACCTCCTTCCCCGCCATTCCCTCTTATGTTCTGAGAGGGGACATCAGTGCGTGCATACACTTAATCCCATAGAGTGAGAAATCTCCCTGATGTACACCAATGGCACACCTGACATCCTGCCTGAGGCTCCCGACAAAACCCCCTCTTTAAACATGGATGAGTCTGCCCACCATATCTCCCTCTCTTCTGTCTCTTTCTTTCTCCTCTATCTCTCTCAACTCTGACGCAAAGCTGAGAGCAGCTGCTTCAGTCTGTCTCAATAATTCAACACTGAAGCGAGGGATGAGGACTTTGAGGAGCAGCAAAAGGATGGGAAGCGAGAGTCAGGAGGCAGATGAAGACAGGCATTAGAAGAAGCCTAAAGAATAAAGAATATGGGTTCACAAAAGAGCCATGGTGGGGGTGAGCTTAAGGTAATGACGTGCCTGCTGATCTTCATGCAAACACATAAGACTGTGACAATTCTGTCCCGCTTCAGTTCCCAAAATCTGCTGACTGGTCCAGCGAGTCAGAAAGTGAGCTTTTACTGGTGTTCAACCCATCCACTGTGAGGAATAAAGCCATAAGCGTACACTTATGTGGAGGATCTTACCTCTTATTTACCTCTAGATTATTCAACTGTAATGTACCAACTACTATCATACACTATTAACACAGCACAGGGCTCTAAATCAATCAAATCTAACAAAGTTTGATGAACGCATGTACAGGTCTTAGGTGGCTTTGTTAACAGTGGCTATCAGCAAATGAAGTTCGCTGCAGATACTGGCTTCTATTTCAGAACTAGTGCTTAAAGATTTGTGAAGCATATTTCAGATTAATTTGAAAGCCCTGTGGCTTGTTAAAGTGTCGGTAACCGGGCGGCATGTATCTCCTGAGCGAACAACAGGCATCGAGACAGAGGCATGCAGACAAAGGGATTGGAGGGCTACAGCTCTCGAAGCTAACACCACCTAAGTTTTCTGACAAAACAGCCATTGAAAAGCCTGCCTTTGGGTTTATTAAAGCAAGCGGTGGCAGGAGTTACAAGCAATTTATCCCCAGCAGTGGTTCTTACAACTCGGGGTGACTGAAGAAAATCTGTACGGGCCACAAAAGTTATGAGGAGCAGCTCCCCTTGCATGGGGGACCGTAGCAGTGTCTCTCCGCTGACCGAGCACACACACATGGATACAATGTAGCCAGCGCGTTTGGAGACAGAGTATCATTGTGGAACGTGGAACAATTGTAGAACAAGTTCCTGTGCCATTTTGTAACAAAGCCCCAAACAGCTGTATTCTATTTTTACCTGCTGCTTCAGCGGGGCGACACAAAAGCCAGCTAGCTACAATGCACAGCGTCACTCCAAACGCATTGTTCCCTCACACTGGGGCGAGGAGAGAGATGGAACTAAAGTGGGATCTCCATCAATGCTCCTCACAAGAGATATCAGCCCTGAGTGCACATTTACGCATTATTGCTGGAAACACGTGCAGCAACACTCCCGCTTGTGGAGGTGGTGCAACTTTAGTCGTTAAAACTGCCACTCTCTGTTTTGCATGAGAAAGAAACAAGAAAAACAAGAGTGAAACTGGCAGTGGAGCTAGCCGCCTGAGCTAACTTAGCAGTCATGCCTGTGTAGTTGGGAGGATGCAAGAGGCAGCGATACACGCAAAGTGGCAAACATAACGAATAAACTATCACGGCATCACTTTTGTAGCTTGCATGTTAACAAAAAGAGCTGGCAGAACATGCGCACCTCTGCTGAAGTGTCTGAGCTGCTTCACATCAGTTAGCAAGTTTAGCTACCTAGCACACTCTTCTTGGCTGGATCTCTGTTGTGACAGTGCAATAATTTACTTACTTTTCTCTTGCTTGACTATCGGAGGGGACCACAGCTCCTTTACCCTTGCCGTACATCTTGGAGGCTGTTCTGATACTTTATTTTATCCCACTCGACACCTGTCAAAGAAAGCTACCAGGAAAACCTACTATCTCCATAGCTACCCAGTTAGTGTTGTCTCCCTATCTCTCCCTTGCGCTCTCTTTGCTCCGGTTTCCTTTTTTTCTACATCCCCAACATTGCCCACAAATCAGGCAGGGTTTCAGCCGGGGGGAACTTGAAACAGTCCACTGGTGGAGCTTTTTTTTTTTCAATCGCTGTTCCTGGATTCAGCTCACGCCCCCCCTGTTGTGAGACGGTGGGGGCTTCTTAAAGGCACAGTGTCTCAGTTTTTGTCGACTTCGCTCAAGTTCAAGTTCTCTTCTGAAGGCCTTCAAGTTCAGATCTTACATTACAGTTGTGTTCATATAAACTGCTGAATTGCTAATACTAACTGCTATTACTGTTCTGACATCTTTATTCAACCACAATACGTATAGCTGTATCCTAATGGTACCTTTTGTTTTTGACCTAATGTCATACCAGAAGGGCACTTGATTGGTCCAAATTCTCACCCCCAGTTGGTTTATGTGCCCCTTAAGTGCCACTATGTTCAGCCCAAGTACCTATATCTAGTGTGGCCTTAGGGCAACCATGAACCTTGACCAGAAGTGCCTCATTATTTTTCACCCCGACCCTCAAACAGTCCGTGCAGACCACTGATTAAGGTTATTAACTTACCTGATTACATAACTGTAAATAGGGGGGGGGACCAAACTGGGGTCCAGGGACCACCAAGGATTCCAACAGAGGTGGAGGCAGTACATAACTAATTGAGGAAAAGTTTTAATTATGTTTTATTTAGGACTGATAGTTTAATTTTGTTCTGTTATTGAATGTAGAGGAAGGAGTGGATGTCTTAGAACCTATAGCAGACACCTACAGATAAAAGTGAACAGTATGGACAAAAGGTTGACTTTGTTTGTCCATTTCGTTCACCTCTTTTTCATTCTTATTGACTTGTAATCATTTTATTCAGTTTCATTCATTTGTATACCACGATAAGAGTTTAGTATATCAATATGCATTTGATCCAAACTGTAAACATACAAAATTACCACAACTAATGTACAAAATGATTGGTGCGGAAAAAAATCACACGCAAACTGTTGCCATTTATTTACAGTTTCTTGTAATAAAATCTAAAGATTTCATAAGCACATTCACAACTACACTGTAGATTCCTGTTTTGTTACTTCAGCATTAAAAACAGTAACGTAAAAACTAATACAATGATTTAATTCTTATGGTATCTGGTTTACTCTTTAAATAATTTGCTAGCATAAGGTTGATAGTCAAACAACAATTCAATCACAATTATAATAGTAACAGCATCTCCACATATATTTTATTTAGTATCCAGGTATGGAGCTGGCACTTGGTAGCGATGTATAAGTCTGTGTCATGTCCCTTTAAGAGTGTGTAGAGGGCAGTTGCAGAGTTTGTGTGTGCATATGTGTGTGTATATGTGTGTAAGGCAGGGACAGGCAGTGTGTTCTCTTTTCGTGCTACTTGCTGTGGGAAGGGCACAGCTGACTGTCTGTGTGCGTGTGTGTTTGTGCGCACACCGGTGTATGTATGTGTGGAGACAAGCGCATGTATTTGTGTGTACGTGAGAGAGAGAAAGAGAAGGGAAGATAGAGAAAATACATTTCTGTATATATATGGCCAGGCTTTTTTTTTTTTTACATGAGAATACAAAAACCTCACGATGAGCAGACATAGTATGGATTAATAGAGGAATAATATAGAGGAAGAAAAGACAGAAAGAACAGAAGTGAGGAGCATTTCCTTTATAAAAGGCAAGAATTTTCCCTGGTGAACTAGTATATGTTACATATAGCAACATGTACTGACAGATGCAGTAGACAAAGAATAACATGATTTTATAAGTGACATACTAAGAATGGACAATGTCATTACAATATGTATAAATTGCATGGTAGACACATAAAAACACAGAGCAAGAGTGAAAAAATACCTCAGATTTCTTTGTTTCATTTATGTGGAATTACTTACACATAGAGAGAGAATAATTGCCAGCAATTGGTCTGGCTGTGCATAGCCATTTTTTCTTTAATCTTAATCTTTTAATATTTGCATGTATTTCAGACTACATCCACACTAAACCTGTTCAATTTGAAAATGCTGTTTGACAGTAGGCTACATGTGAAAACAACATTCGTCCACACCGGCATTTTCAGGTTTAAGTAACGATCTCCATCCACACTGAAAAACCAAATCCATTAAATTAAAGTGGATTAATGTCTTCTTCTTTGTCTGAATAAAATCAGCAAGTGTAGCTATACTGTGTTATAATACAATCAAACTCACAATTTAGCTCTCATTGTGAGATTTCTTTTTAGCATAAAATAGCTATTTGAGCATCGATCATAAACATGACCTGTTCATCAGGTATTTCATGATCGCAAAGCTGTCTGAGAAAATATGAACATTTAATGATTACAAAGAGGTTTAGAACAGACTTGTCTTATCATTTTCCAAAAGTTTTGTTTTCCCCTATCCACACTAAAATGTGAGGCTGGATACCACTTTCAAAAAAAACAGACACCAGCACAGTGTGAACAGAAGACTGAAACAGTGAGAACAAGATGCATTTTTGAATTTAAATTTAGCAGGCGTAGTGTGAGAGAGAATGAGAACGAGAGAAAGTGATGGTGTAGGTATCTTTTAAGCTCTATAGACCACAAACTCTATCACTGTCTCATCATAGCACCGGTATTGATCCAAGAACCCAATGATCCCCGGGAACACTGGATCTTCCTCCTTTGCACAGAATAAACACAAGCAGTGTCATTGTGTGTTTCCTCTATTTCACCAAATGCAGATGAGCAGATAAGACTGTTAGTGTTTTGTCCACATTCTTAATTCCTGTCCATCCATCTTTCTCTCAACAGCACCGCCCCTCAATGGCATTTTCGTAGATGTACTTACTTGGCATGTTCAAATGATAATTTAGCACTTTGTACTATTCATAATACAACAATTCTCTATCATCTCATCATTTCATTTTTTTCCCCCTAAATTGTGAAAACATATGGAGATGATTTGGAAGCAGCTTGATCTTACGTTAACGATGTCAGTAATATATTACATAAAACTGACGATGATAGATCCAATCACATCTCTACTCAGATCTCACGAGACAGCCTCTGTCATCTCTCACAACCTCTTGTGAACCCAAACTGTGTTTCACAAGTGTTTGGTATGATGTAAGTGTCAAATATTTTTCTCTTTTTTTTTTTTTTTTTTTACTATGCTTGTAACCAAGTGTTTCGCTGTAAACTCAGTTCTGTTGTTGAATTTGAATGTTAGTTTGCCCTGAAATACAACAACTCTGGAGTCTTATTTGGTTTTCGGCACCTGGCATTTCTGCCCTACAAACTTCCATTATCATCCCTCTCTCCATCCCATCCTATCTCCATCCCTCTCTCGCTTCTCCCACTGGTATCATTCTCTCCATCTTGCCTCATCACTCTCTTCTTCCTTCTCTTCCACATCATCGTCCTCTCCTCTGACCCACTTTCCTGCCTTCTTGCCACTATCTCCCTCTGTTCTTGTTCGTGCACCCACATCCTTCATCTCTATCTCTCTCTGTCTCTTTCTCCTCCCCCCTTCCCCTTCTCCCTCCATTTCAGTCTTTCCTCTTCATATCTCCTGCTTGTGTTCATGCTTCTCCACCCTCACGCGTCCTCCTTCTGTTCTGTCTTCTTTCTGCTTCTTCTCTGCACCTCTCTCCTCCATTTCTACCTCTCATTTCCACCTCCTCCAGCACCTCCGCTCTTCCTCTACTTTTCTCCCCGGTGCATCTCCATCCCTCCATTCTTACACAGCCTCACTGAATATTCTCACTCTCACTTATTTTCTCCCATCTTCCATTCTCATTCTCTATCACTCTTACTCTTTTTTCTCTCATCCTCTACCTTCTCCCTCTCCCCTGCGCCCCTCTCCCTTGTCTTCCCTCCTCCTCCTCCTCTCCTCCTCCTCCCCCTTTCTCCTCCTTTCTCCTTCCACCATGAGTCATTTTGTGCTCTCTGTGCTCCCCTCACTACGCCACAGAGCCACTCAGGACAGACATTCATCAGCGGCCTGAGATGATAGATGCTGCTCACCACAGCTCCAGCAGCCAGTTAGCCTGGGGTGATGCCTTATGCATACAGATATCACCTGGCTAGCTGTAGTCTATAGCGCCTCAACCAGGATCGAATACACAAAAATGCTCCCAAGTTTGCACACACACGCACAGCGCTGCCTGGTGTCTAGGACTGGCTTTGTGTGGAAAGACAAAGTTTGGCGCATGTACGAATTTATTGATAAGTATACTTGCACTTTAATAAAGTGTATAAAAGTGTGCCGGCAATAGTGTTAGAATGGATTGTGTGTGTGTGTGTGTGTGTGTGTGTGTGTGTGTGTGTACATATGTGTGTGTGTGTGCACTGGAGATTGTTAGGTATGTAAATTCCAGGGGAGTTAGGTTAATTGGGTCTGAAAAAGAGGTGGGTGTGTCTTTCTCCTCTATGACAAGCTTATTTACATAGCAAAGCTGTAATTACCCTAACGAAGCCCCTATCCTATCAGTGAGAGTGCACACACACACACATATATAGACACAGACACACATGTGCAATCCCCAAACAGGTTTGAGCTCAATCATGCCAAACCTGTATTTTTCATCACTCCAGATCCCTCTCAGAAGCATTCCATTCACATGTTCGTTTCTAATTGAATGGCATCCTTTGCAGTGCCAATCAGTTGGTTTGTTGGAATTTCTGTATCAGAGCTCATTGGCTTCTTAGAGAGACGTGGGACCCATTCCAGCACTTAGCAATCACTTCCTTCCTTCTAACCCCCCTAAGTATTCCTTTGTAAAAACAGGCTTTCCCTTTGTGAGTTACAGTTAATACAGCGAAAAAAAGATTTGCTTTGTCTCATATCGATTTAAATCAAAAATTCCAAGTCATTGTTACAGAATATGAGAAGATGTAAGAACAGTGGTGACATTTAGAGGAATCATTATCCATCAAACCAGATGAAAGTAAATTCAAACTCATAATTCTCATGCATGTTCAATCAGATAGTTAACACAATAAATAAACCACAAATCTGTTATCAGTGTGCTAGTTTTGGACAAGGTGCCAATAGAGTCAGTATTTCACTTTGATCCAAGGTAAGGACCAAACAAACAGGTTGTGAGATAAATCTGAGGGGTTGTAAAATGGACAGAAAGAACAGGAAAGGAAGCACAAGAAACCATATTTTTTGCGCCACACATTTATGATTATTTTTTCTGACTTTAGACTCTGATCTTTTCCTCTTTTTTTCTTGCAAATTAGTTTTACCTTAGGTCTCTAAGATAAACAGTAACATGCATGCACAAGCCGAGTTCAGAACAGCAGTAGTAGAGAGTTCCTACATGAATGTTGTACATTGGTACAAAACATTGGTCATACAACAAAATCGGTTGCTTTTTGATTATGAAATATTAATGCCCAAAACTGATTTAATATTTTTGATAGTTAAAGTCATTGTTCACCTAATTAACAAAGAAATAAAAATTATATCTAGTAAAGGAGACAGTTTCAATTATACTTGCTGAGGTTTGGCGATAACCATCTCTGTAGGTGTGTTAAGACTAAACACAAGTGAATTTCTAGGTGATATGATTGCAAATAAATTTGACAATACAAAGACATGAATTGATGCACATTCACACTGGATGCTGTAAATTAGTGCATCTGCAAAAGTTTAGAGTGTAGTGTAACACCTATCCCAGAGCTGTATGATGGCATCTCACAGACGTAGAAAGACAGCAAGAAAAAGGAGAGGGATTGGAATAAAATAACCTTAAGAGCAAAAGAGTCTAAAGCTGTAACACAGGAAGGTTACTACCTAACTAAAGCTAACATCTGTAAACTTGTCACATTGGCTGTTTGAAGAGAATAAACACAGACCTCAGAAACAATCAAGTGGTAAAAATTGCGTGAATTCACCACACGTTAGAGTCTGAACACACCTAAACTCCTCTGCCACCACTCTAATACAACTGAGGTAAATGTGATTCCATTTGTAATATCATTGTAAAATTACATTTGAAAACAGCAAGTACAATGTCAGACCTGACTGTTAGCAGTTAATTAGAACTACTTTCCAACAAAGTGAATAGTCCCTGTGACAACGGTTAACACTGAGGTCTGTAGATGATCCAGATTAACTGGTTTTAAAATGATGTTTTTAAGTGCTTCGACCTGCAACTCCAATTCAGCACAGTTGAAATTCCATTCAACTCCACTGAATTGGTGGTGGTACAACATTTCAATACACGTGTCCACATGTCCAAACTATCTATCGGCATGGCTAAATAGTGTAAGTGAAGAAACATGGCGTTTTTATCAGTTTCTTTCTTTCTTTTTTTTTTGGTGAACTGACCCTTTAAATATTTTTCCGCTTTAGTAGCTGCACTGGGAATGTCTCATCATATCTTCACATCAAGACATCTTTGTGCCAGTTGTCAAATTGACACCCAGACAACCGTTCTCCATCACCACTTGTTCTTGTGGATAGTGCTTCAGAATTCTAGTGTGGATTTTTCCTTTAAACAACAAACACTAAAACCCACAACCAGCACCGTTACCCAGGCAGCACCCAGTACGCCCATCGCCTCCCTCAGCCTCTGCCCTTCCCTCTCTCTGCACTTCCTATTCCAACAGGAATTTAATCTTTCAAGCCATCGTTGTTTTTCCTCTCCCCTATTTTTACTGCTGCTGCTGCTGCTGCTGCTTGGAAGACCACAGACTGCCTCTGTATGCTGATGCCCCCCCCCCCCCCCCATCCCCTCCTCCCGCCTCCTCCTTCTCTGAGCCTGTCTCTCTCTCTCTTTCTGTATCTCTATTTGTCTAACTCTCTCATGCTCCCCGTCTCTCTGCATGTCTCTCTTCCTCTGCTCTCTGTCCTCACCCCCCCCTCCTCACTTGTTCTCTTCTCTACTTCTTCACTCCTTCTCTTCCCTCCTTACCCCCCTCCCCCCACCCACTCGCCACCACCACCACACACACACATACACTTTTCCTTTTTTTCTCTCCCTCCTGCCTCCCTCCTGTCTGTCTATCTGCTGTTTCGTAGCTCTGCTGTACGTGCCACAGATTCAGATGGCAGTCAAATGGTAGACGGAGACAAACACGGAGACACATGCATGCAATTACATGCTCACACACACACACACACACACACACACACACACACACACACACACACACACACACATGCAAATGCATATGCAGACCGGCAACTGCATGCATGGACAGACTCACACCCACACACACAGACACACAGACACACACACACACACACACACACACACACACACACACACACACACACACACACACACACATTTGTGCAAAGGCACACACACACACATACACACACACCTGTACAGTTAGTTGTACATATACACACACAAATACACACTCTAGTGTCATATACGTTCAAGTATTTCAGTCACCTCCCTCAGTCAGTTTAGTAGGGAGGATATTACTCTTGGAGCACAAAGCTATCACAAAACAGAATGCAGGAAATATTAATGAGAACGGAGACTTTTCTGAGAGATTAAAAATGAAGAAAGAGGGAGTTGTGGAAGAAGTTGGAATATGGTGCAGTGAAGCAAAAACAGTATGAAAAGTACTTGATTTTTCAGGTGTCAGTGTGCTTGTTGTCGTGAAAGTATATGATACTATTTGTGTACTGCACTGTTTTAATGTTTGGGTGAGAGGGAGACAGCGACACCAAGAGAAAGAGAGTGGGGGAGGAGTTGGGGGGGGGGTGGCAGAGAGGGAGAAACAGAGAGGAAAGAGGTCAGTCTAAGCTTATGAAACATTTTCTAACCTAACCCGGCCTATTTCTGACAGGGCAGGACTGTGGACTTGCAGTCAGGCACACAAGTTCCCAGGGTTGACGGCGACATGCCTTTAGGGTCTGACACATATAAACACGCAGGAGAAGATTGACACACACACGCAAACAGTACTTTAAGCATCTGAGGTACTGCAGTAGCATGTAGCTACACAGCCTTACACTTTATTCGGCTGTAGAGCTGTAGGGGCCTTTTTTGAAACTGAAATCTCATCTGACCGTATGTCTGTATCTGTATGCTACTTATCACTTTTATTGCATATACTTTTTGTGCGTCCAAAACAATATGTCAACATTTTAGAAAATGCATTTATTCACTTTCTTTATCAGAGTTACATGAGCACACTGTGACCACGCTTGTTTTACATATGGAGCTGGAGCCAGGAGGCAATTAGCTTAGCTTAGCATAAAAAATGGAAACAAAGGGAATCAGTTAGCCTGGTTTTGTCAGAAGTTGGAAATTACACCTCCCAGCTCCTCTGCAACTCACAAGTTTCCACATATCTTGTTTCTTCAATGTGTACACAAAGAGAAATGAAAAAGGACAATTTCAGGTTTTAGGGGAAGTTACGTGCTGTAATATCTGTGTCCCAATTCAGGATGACGTAGTCTACGAAAGTGTGCCCTTCGTAGCCGCCATAGACCGTGAAGGCCGAGGGTTTCATTGCCCACATATTGAAGGCCACATTTGAAGGAGCCTTTGAGGAATGCGGCCCCAGAATTGGCACACAGTTCATTTCTTGACTTCCCTGTGATGGCAAGATGCCAGGAAGTCACTGCTCCTGGTTGTTGTTTGCCAATAAACAGTTACAGCACGTACAACTCCCCCTGAATCCACAAATGGTTGCCTTTATTTTTTGTTACTGTTTGGATTAAAGAAATGAAATGCAACACATTAATCAGTGAGGTTTAATGTTCAGGTAGTACAGTTTTTCTTTTAACTGTTTGCCCTTTGAGCAGCACTACATCTTCACAGCTGACTGGAGGCTTCAGTGAGTCGCTGTCGGGGAGTGACGGGACAGGCCGGAGCTAGCTGGTTAGCATGCTAACTTAAGTAGAAGAAAAGACGTGATGGAGACAAATGTTAATATTGGTGTTGCTTTCCACCACTGGAGACAGCTCTTGCTGAGTAGAGGACTGAAGTTTGATGCTGAACTCGTAATGTTTCTTAGACACTAATAAATAAACAGCTGGCTATGTAGCAATAGCAAAACTTGCAGATAGTTTCTTTATTGCACAGAAATGACTGAGATCCATCTTCTTGTTTAACTCTTGAAAAAATTTCTACATTTTTTTAAATAAAGATGCAGAGACTTTTCTATCAAAGTTAAGCTTACAAGGTGACATATTTTTTGGCCTGATTTCCACCTCCATCATTCATTCCGTCATTTTAAATTATAATATGCAGAATGGAACATAATCACAAAGAATATCTGGAATTGGTGACAGGCTCTAAGTGCCATTTCTTCATGCTGCATGTTCATATGTTTTCGATATCATGTGTTAATATTGAGGCCCTCTCATTCTCTGGCCTTGCTCATTCAATCAATAACCCTGGAGTATTTTCTGATTCTGATTGCATGACTCCCTGACTCCCTGAAAGTGCAATGAAATTATGATAGGAACAAACCAAAAAAAAAAAATCTTAGAAAGCTTTAGGAAGCTGACACTTTTATATATTTTCAATAAACAAAAATGCTGGAATGGCTACTTCTGAATGACAGAAACATTTCTTCATATCATTAGCTGTAGTGGCTGTGTGCTCAGACACCAGCAGGAAAAATGTAACCCTGATCATAACGCCCATTCCTCATAAAAGTGTAGTTAAGTTGCTATCATGCACATTGCCGCTCTGAATACAGTTATAAAGCCTAATGAAAGTTCAACGGGAAAGAGTACTTTTCACATGTTTAGTCTCTCTTATTTATGCCTCTTCTTTTTCCTGCCTTGGTTATTTCCTGTGGGTTCTCCCCTCTTCACAACCATTCTGGACTTGCCACAGCCTCTGCTCAAATCATCCTGTTGCTGTCAGAATTTGAAAACTGCTCCTTTCTTTGCTGTCAGCCTCATTTCAGTGTCTAACTGATGCAAGAGCAAAAACCAAAAATGAAAGGATGGGAATGTTTACATGCCAAAAAAATAGTGTTTTCTGTAATCAGATAATGTGGTGATTTTTACAGATAATATTTAGCTACTGTTGGCCAACAGTTGACTGGAATTTCTCAGATATCTGTGTTAAGGAAAAGGTTTTTTATGCTGGCAAACAATGCTACTATCTTTCTATCAATCACGAACATTCAAATGAAAAGTAAAGATAGTGTTTCTCTGACAGTACTTGAATCCTGTAACTAACCTGTGAATCAGTCAACCAATAAAGCAGGAAGCACAGAAGTTTATTCAGCTAAAATATAACGGAAAAATACGTTTTTTCACCTTCACATGGGGCCAATACGTCATTCAATACACCACAAAAGCATAAGTCATACATTTGGTATGGATTCAGCAATGTGGCAATTTTCTTTTTTTTTTCTTTAGCTTTTGTGTGAAGAATTCACAACATAAAGTGCCCACAGTCTTTTATTTACATTTGACCTGAAAGCTTGCGACAGAAACATATGTCGACTTGGATGTCAAATTGGATCCAGATTGCTTGTCCTCTTGAAAACGTTTGAACAGTTACAGGATCTTTTTTTACATTTTTTTTTTATCAGAGACACAAACATGAGTGTGCGGTGGTATAATTGGCTGCACAGACAGTCTACAGATGTTACTTTCTTTCAACTAGCAGAGTAATTTCAGATGCTGTTTTTCTGTCACCTTCAGAGATTTAGGATGGTGTGGTCTGCGTTCCTTTCTCAAGTGACCATGACGACTTTTCCATTCATAGTCCTGTAAAAGCTCTTGAATATAATAAAAACTGCCACTGTAAGAGTGTGTTGATCAATTTTCAGCCTTTTTGTTCTTGGCTATTTTAAATAAGATATTCCACCAGTTTGGTACGTAGGAGAGTCCTAAAAACTACTAAACCCATGAGCCTCAGTTGCTGTTGCTATGGAGAAGGAGCCAGTGAAAGGCATGAACCAGAGCTGTAGCAAAACAAAAATTACTTCATCATAAACTGAACTAATTTTATGTTTCTAAATTTTTTTATTAGCTTTCTACAAAGGGTAATCTTTATATTCTAGTCTTTGTTGGAGGTTCGTACAACCAAATTTTAAAGTTAGTGATTGGATGTTTCTACAGGTAAGTTGATATTTCTCTTTATTTTTTGAGGCAGTTGCTATGAGCACATACTGTTGTATGTTCAACTTGAAGAATTTAATGCGCATCGAAGTCTCGGAAGTGTTGCTGTCAATGCAGAAAATGAACAGAACGCCAAAATAATCCATTTTGCAAGTCTATAAAAGCTTCACTAATATTCTTAAAGAACTGCTGCCTCAAATGACTGTGTATTGTGAAATGGGTAGCTTGTTGTGACAAACCCACAATAAGCAGCTGTTTTTATTTGGAAGATAAACACTGCACACTAACTGCCAAGAACTCAACAACTGACAGACAAAGTTAGCAACTAGTTGGTGAATGAAGGGAGCAGTTAGCGGCTAAAGAGATGGGGTGAAGGTCTAAAGATAGAGAGTGCCATACTGGGCTTTATTTATTGGGCTTTATAAATAAAATTGACTTGACATGAGCTTAATAGACATCTGTAGCCCGCTCCTCATCTCTGCTAGGGGCTAACGGCTAAGGGCTACATTAGCTGCTGCTAGCATAACACACCAAAACCAACCAGTGGTTGAGTTGTATTGTGGGTAGGCACCAGATCTTTAAAAGGAAGAAGAATGCGTAGAATAAAATAGTCAGTATTTCTGTTTCTGCTGCATTAACTTTAATCTTTTTTTGTTTTAAACTGTCCATGATGAGTTTGACAATGTTATAGGAATGCAAGGCTAAATCTGTGGAGTACTCTTGAAATTCTATAAACGTAAAGCTAAAAAACTAAAATCTAAATGCCAAAATGACTAGATTATTAATAAATTATTATTAATCAAATTTTTTTTCTCAAGCAGGCAGCTGCTTAGAGCAGCAATGTAAAAGAAAGGATAAAGCTAACCAAAGAAAAAGTAAAGTTATAGAGACTTTTTGATTGCCCAAAGCTCTGTTTGCAGTTCAATGTTCACACCTGCTTGATCATTGTTATCTATTCCTACTGTGTTGAACATTGATTTTATTTGGACCACACTTGTTTTCTTGCTTCAGAAAGTGTACAAATCATTGAACAAACCCTTTATAATTCACAGAGTATTCAGATCCCCATTAGTTCACACAAGGGCAACACTGATTCTTCTGGGGGTCAACAGGAAACATTCACAACTTTAGAAATGGACAGAAATGTCAGAGGATAGAGCTGTGTGCAGGGCAGGTTTATGAGCTGCACTGCTCTTGCTCTGCTATTGTCCTGGATGAAGAGTTTTGTCAGAAGGTTTGGATACATGTGTTGTTGACTGTCTCGCCCCTCGGCCAAAACTACAGGGCCTCCTCTCCCCCCTGCGCAGGGCCCCTCAACCTCTCTCTCTTTCTCTTATTCTCAGCCATTCACTCTATCCTCCCTGTCGATCTTCTGCTTTCTCTCTCTCTCTACTCGCTTTCCTTCTCTTCCCCTGCTCGTCTACAGACACACACGCACACCCACAAACACACACACCCGTTCTATCCTTTTGCCCGTGCTCACTGCCCATATCTTTCTCCTTTCTCTCTCTTCACCCCCCCTTCCTCTCGTTCCCTCCCCTCCCCCTTCGCCTTCCACCCCCCCCACCAACCCCCAATCCTTCTGAAACAGAGTGTGTGTTCTTTGACACACACACACACACACACACACACACACACACACACACACACACAAACTGGTGCTTTACCTCCCCTAGGAGTTGTTCTTAACTCGCTGACTGAGGCACGCTCTGTGTGTGTATATGTGTGTGGGTCTGTGTGCATGTTTCTGTGTGTGTGTGTGTGTGTGTGTGTGTGTGTGTGTGTGTGTGTGTGTGTGTGTGTGCGTGCACATGCGTGTTAATGCAGACCGTGCATGGGGGGTGGGGGTTAGCATGTTTTTGTGTGTCTGCGCTGCTGACTCCACACATGATCCCCATTAGAGGCTGGCGGGAGTAGACACACACACACACACACACACACACACACAGACACACACCCACACACATGCACACGCACGCACACATTCAGGCACACTGCACATGCACTTTCATCCACACCCACACACACACTATTTCATGTTCACACACATATACATACACACACACACGTATGTACACATGTACATGTAGGTATACATGCATCCACCACACACACATGCACAGTGGGATTCTGTGGGGCCTGATCCCAGTTCACCCTTGAGGCTTTTCCACTGACAAGGGGCTGACGGTGGAATCAGTTTCTGAACAAAATTTGGAGCATTTTCATTGCAAAAAAAGTAGGTTCTCAGACACTGAAACTGACCATGTTCCGGCCACTTAAACCTGCTTTTCTAAAGCCACAGCAACCCTGAGGATCGGGGGTGCGGGTGACGTCATCACCATGTAAAACTTAACATCATTCCAAGGCAACCGCAAATGTCCTTAGAAACCAGATGCGTTGTGAGAAAGGAGGAGAGACTCTGTTTGGTAGAAATTATAGAATTAAGAGTAAAAGCACCATCCATCAGTCAGCTGAAGAGGCCTGCAGTGCTTTACTGGCAACACGATTCATGAGAAATGATGAAGACTGAAACATGTGTAAAAACAAGCTGGGAGTGCAAAGCCAAAAAATGTGGACAGAGATGGACAAATCCAGGTTCTCCTGAATAATGGAATTGATCATTCACAGGGGAAAACAAAAAAGTCAACAAGCTGCCTCAAAAATAACAATAGAGTGAATTTTTTTTTCTCTTTTTTTGTACATTTCTGTAGTTAGACATAAACTATCAAATAAAGTGAACGAGGAACTGAATGTGGCAACTGCAACAGAAAATGTTTTTTTTATAAACTACTAGAGATGAATGTAACAGATTATTGAAACATCTTCTTTATATTACAATATAATGACTGTGTAATGTGGGTTTTTTTTCTTCCGACCACAGAGATCACATGGGTCTAACAAGTCTTGCCCTTGATTGCACTTGAATGGTTGATGTGTGACAAAAGCTGAGAGAAAAATGAATGGTCATGGTTGGTCAGGTTTAGGGTCTCTCCAATCAGGTTGTTCTTGGGTGTAACAATGTTGACAACTGAGGCCCTATTCGACTGTAGGTGGGGGAAAATGACTTTAATGATTGCGGCAATTGTTCTGTACATAGGCTACGCTGTGCAATTACTGTAATTCTATACTTACTCCAGAGAGATTTATCCTTCTCAGCCCATCAGCAACAACCAGAGTCATGCCAAGAGTTGGCAACATACAACACAACCACCTAACTTCTTATGCCAATCTTAAGCCAACGCAGACCTGATTTAACTTTTACTTGTCACAGTTGATGTGGAATGTGCTTTCTTTCTGTACAAGCGGCTGTAGCTAGTAGCTAACCAACCAACTGGCAATTTGGCAGAGACATGATTAGATCTCATATACTCTATATTCATTATTCTTAAATCTGAAATATTTTGTTGAGCCATGTGATCTGTTGGATCACCTTACCAGAAAAACGTGTCCATGGTAAACTGGTGCCAAAAGAGCGTGAATGATAGTTACAACCCCTGCTGCTAACATCAGTAACACAGTTAGCTCTCTTATTGAGTAAGAGCCTCTCATTAGGATTTAGACTTTTTATACCTTTTTGCCATTCAGCCATTTAGTATTTACTTTCTGTAATGATCTCTCTATGTAGTATTTTCATTTTCAGTGTCAGAGTCCACCGTTCCCACGCAGAATACACACACTCACAAAGGATTCACAGGAGACAATGCAGCATTTAATCCAGCATTACAGTTTGTAGTTGCATTTAACTGATATCAGCCTCACTGTTTACTTCCCAGTCTCCTAACGCTGTATCTAGCTGCATTAAGCTACTATGGTGCAACTGACATTACCTAACTGCTGCTGCTTCACAATAAAGCGTTCAGCTGGTGAAAAATGGGGAGCTTTTATTGTGAAGCAGTAACAGGAGACACTACATATTTGTCACTGAGCTTCGCACTGACTGTAAACAGACACACCGGTTGCTCCTGTGTTGTGTTTCTGACAAAGCTGCAGTGTTTGGTGTAGTATAAAACCAAAATTGCTGTTACCACCAATAACCACAGGTATCATCAAATCAAAATCAACCATGACTGAAGTCTTAAGGATTATGACTCTCAGGAGAATAGGGAAGATATGATTTCTTTCCCTGAGTAACTGACAGCGCTGATTTACTGGGAGCGGCTGTTATATCTAGAACACCCTATTATATATTTTGTCAAACCAGTGGAACTATGGGCCAGTATATAAAAAGGTCCCACTGGTCTTGGTCCAGCACCAGTGTCAATCCTATGTCAGTGGAAACCCCCACCTAATGGTTGACTTGTGGGGAAAGTTATATTTCCATTCTTTGTACTTGATTGTATTATATTTCTTATTCAAGTTAATTTTGTAATGTTTCCTTTAAAAACAATGATAAGCAAAGATATAACCTAACCAACTTACTAGAACATTAGCTGGATATGTAAGTACAGGCTAAAATCAAAGACATACATAACCATGCTGGTTTTTAGCTGCCAATATTTAATGTGTGTTATGTTGTAATATGCACAACAACATTTTAAGCCAATTAGAACATACTGTTAAACCTACAGGGCTGAAACCTCATCCTACATGTTACACTTAAATGAATTCACTATGGAGAATGGTATAGGGTGCAGATTTAGACTTGTTTAGGCTACAAAGAAACATACAAATACAAATTAATGTATCAGTGTCTAAAACAAATTCAGCAGTTAAACAAAGTTTAACAAACAAATACAGTCTTCTCAGGCAAGTAGAGCATATCGCTCACTGTATGCCAAAGACATTGTTATCTTGTTGGCTGGGAGCACGGCTGTTTGACTGTCATTACTTCCTTAAACATTCATTTTAAAGCATCTCTGCATCATTGGGTTGTATACAGAGGACAGTAACGGGGAGGGAGGGACACAGAGACAGAGCAGATAATTTGATTTCAGAAGCCAGATCCACACCCAAAGCATCACGACGATGGAGTATGTAACTTCATTTATATGTTGTTATTGTCATTAATTTTGAAAGCCCAGTGATGCTCACTTAATAAAACAATAGCTGTTCCTCTGTCCTGACATGTGTGGAAGTGAAAAAAAAAAAAAGCTGGATCATTTAATTTGTTTCATTGGTTCCAAGCCTCATAAATCCTAAGAAGATTATAGAGGTTATGAAGATCATGTGGGGTCATAAAAAGGAAAACAACCACTGAATTTACAACAATATATTGCTTAACACAAACATGAAAGAAAATACATCTCATAATATGATTATCATATTAAGAAGTGACACTTAAACCTCTAAATAAAAATAAATCAGAGTTCTTTTTATTTCAAATATTCAAAAATGAACTCTGTGAACATATCTTTTGCCTTATAATTACTAAAATCATTAGTAAAACATGTAATTTATACAAGACATGAAGGTCACAGTTTGATACCAGAAGATTTTGCAGTGTGAGACATCAGAATTTGAACTAGAAAGGATCAGAATCAGAGTTGCAAACAACTGGAGCACAGAAATATTGACCTGGTTAATTGGTGCTGACACATTGCAAGAAGTATGGGAGTGTCACACTGGGTCCTGGGGAAACCATAACAGGAGCTCACATATTATAGCGTAGATAAGACAGGCTGCATGACGGCAGACTAAACATAAACACTCTGCAGGTATACATTCAGAGCTGAGGAATCTTTCCACTGCAGTAGCACGGCAAAGTTGGTAACAGCTGATGTTCAAAGTGGAGCTGGGCTGATACTCAGCTGAAGATTCAACACAGATGGAAAAAACTACAACCACACCGATTTGAAGTCTGAATAGCTAATACCTGCCTCACTACTAATATGTACAGCCGATATATTTCCATTTCCATATACAGTACAGTATTACTCATATATACGCAACAGTAGCAGCAAAAACAAAGGCAGCATGAGAGATAATCAGTCTTAAGTCCTCATCTAAACTACACCCAGTCTGTCCAATGCCTGCTGGCCCTGGGGATTGTGCTGGAGTTTTAATCCACTTAAAAGCAGAGGACCTCTGCTGCTGTTTCCAAGGGGCTTGACCCATGTTGCATGTGCACGCACTCACACACAGACACACACACACACACGCACACACACACACGCACAAATTCAGTCACTCATCATAAACACGCAGTGTTTTTTTCACACATACAATATTAAGATGAATGCACAAATGGATGCATGCATTCCACACAATGTAGTATGCACAAGTTTAAAAGGCATTCTGGCGGTCTGAGATGTATTGATCATGAAAATTATAATAACTATGTTGAGAAGCCAAGTCCAATTGGTCCGCTCTATACCAGGGCCAGAATGAAAACTCTAATTTAAACCTCTATAGGAGGCTGATGGATTGCCAAGGCACAACCTAACGTTGACTGGATTTATTGAAGAGGGGTCAACAGTCATTCCACCATTGTTCAACTCCACTTTCTGCTCTAGGTCTGTTACAGTATGTGTGTGTGTGTGTGTGTGTGTGTGTGTGTGTGTGTGTGCGTGCGTGCGTGCGTGTGTGTCTTTGTGTGAGAGACATCTAAGTTCTCAACCTTTAATATCACAAGAATTTGAAAAGGAATTTGCTCCACTTATTCACTCTGCTGCACTAATACAACTGCAAAATATAAACAACACACAAACATTGTTCATATTAATGTGTTGAAAATCAGCTGTGATTAAAAAATGTTTTTGTAAAGCAATAAAAAAATATTTTTGCTCATGTTTAAATGGTTTATTTTGTGCGGCGGACACATTGTGATACTTTTTCTCTTCTTGCACCAACATTTGTCGTTATCTAATTTGAAATGTACTAATTCCTTATTCTTGCGGAGGGAGGGTGAACCACTGACTTGAACAGCTGCTTCATGACCCAAAAAACTGTCAGTCTTTCCCTGGAATAAATTGTGGAATATACCATCTTTGGGTACAGGGGGGAGCTGGAAACGTGCATTTACAGGAAAGCAGGTGTCACTAGCAAGTTTGTTCATTTTAGTGGTATCACATATCACGTCAGAACATTGTAAACTTGAATTCGTAAAATGTGACTCGTTAAGAGGTTCGAAAAAGGTATAAATAAGGAATAGTTTAAAGTGAATCTCCCCTGTGTTTCAGAGCCGTGTTTCTAGAGGACCCATAGTAGAATCAATTCAGCGAGAGGGGAGCTTGAAACCGTCCACTCATGCTTTCCTCCGAGTCTGAGAGAAACACAGTTGAAGTGAACACACAGACCAGTCGGCCGCACTACATGCTCACAACAGGCAGGCTCCCATCACTAACGAAAAACAACAGCAGCCTCTCAACATATAATTACAATAATACGCTACTAAATACTATGCAAAGATCTCAGAAAAACTATATGTCACTGTGGGAATGCTACAGGAATTTCATATGGATACTAGATCATCTTTAAAACTATAAGGTCACTGTATGAACTCATTCTAGAGTGCCACATACACAATGTAAACCCCTTCAGGAAGATTAATCCTGTTAAAATCAAATTTTAAAATCAGTTAATGCGTGTGTTCTGTCAACAAACATTCCCAAATGTTAAATTCTGCATGATATATACTGTATATATATCGGCTATGAATAATTTCAGTTTTCACGAGGTGTTACTGGTGTATTCCCTATACTATTTTGCCTCTTGCAGATGTTTTGAATGCACGTCACTTAATCGGGTGAAGCGAGTCTTAATATGATGCTCAGGATCAGTGAGCTTCAGTAGTTCCGCGCGCGCGTGGGGGCGCGTGCATGCCTGCGTGCATGGATTTGCTTCAGCCAGGGCCATAAAGGTCTCATATTTTAAGGAAACATATATTACATTTTAAATCATTATATAAACATGGGTAACAAAACAGAACTAAATTTATGGATCAATGGTGTGAGAGATTTAGAGGAAGAAACTCTGTCAATGCCAGTCTTTTAAAAACTGCTTATAAAACTCAGCAGCAATACATAGGCTCATATGCTCATTTATATCCCACTCATTTTGCTCAAAAGCATTTATAACAGCTTCACCAGTCTGTCTTCTGTTGCTCTTCACTGAGCAGCTCCACTGCATTAGCTAGACATGCCTTGCTCAAGGGCATCTGTTGATGGAGAGGAGGGCCAGGATAGGCACAAACAGGCACAACAGCAGCTATTGGCTGATGCTCTCACTCATGTTGGTATCCGTAGCTCTGAGGTTGAAAAAAACTCTTTGGTAAGGTGTTTAAGTCACAACTGCTTCAACCAAGGTCCTTTCAACCAAAGTACTGCAGCACAGTATTTCCCGGATATGAGTAAAACTATTGTATATGAATTACAATGTTGTTTAATCCAACATTTCCTGGAAAAATAAAGGTAAAAAAAAAAAAGTGGGCTGAGTTTTGTGTTGGCCACAGAGCAGAAAATCTGCAATATTTGGGGTCAGATTAGAGAACACAGTCTGACCTTTTAACAGCCGTCATACTGCAACACCTGCTGCAGGCATCTGGGCCACAGTGGTTTCATCATGACAGTGCACATGCATCTTTGTGTCTATGTCAAATGACTTATGTGGCCACAGTATTTGCATGCGTGTACAGTACCCACATGCATCTGCGTGCATGTAATCCTCATTTGAATGGGTTTGCGCGTGCCTCGCTGAGGGGTGTGTTTCCACGCCACCAGCCCACTCACCAATGTCACCTTCATGGGTGGCTCCATCATAGGAGCATCCTTCAGAATGTAACAGATTAGCTTTGCAGGCAGGGATGTTGATGAGGTCATCACTTCCCAAGGTCACACCTACACACATCTAGCTGTAGGCCCACTCGCATTAAAGCCCCCCACCTCTTCAGATGCTATAGAGGCTCAGTTCTACCTCCCGCCTGCGTGCAGATCTAAATAAGGCCGAATAAGCCATATCCAACAGGATAAGCCTTATTGTAATACGCAATGACTGTACAGGCTGCTTGGGCCCCTTCAGGCTTCCTTCAACCTGTGAACAGACTTGAAAAAGACCGAATAGCTCCCTGTTACAACATACTGTACGTTACTTCCAGTATTTCCAAGCTCCTATAGACTTTTTTATACCCACACACACATTTCAACATGATGCATAGTTGCGAGCAACGTTAAGCAATGACTGATGATCAGATCAACACTTCTCCATGTACATACATTTGCATATGACCAGCTGGACATAAACTGTGATCAAAACTTCAAGACATAAAGTATGCAAGAACAACACATGCTGAGCTTTCACTGCACTCTCAGGTCCCAGGCCCATTTTTGTCCTCACCCATCTGTTTGTGTAACTGTACAACACTATGCACCAAAGTCACTTTTTACCAGCTATTATTTTTAGTTTGCGGACCAACCAAGAATGAAGAAGAAATTGTCATTACAGCTTTTATAGATGGCAGCAGCTGCTTTCAAATCAGGCATCTTCTCTGCTCTATCAGAGGAAGAAGATCTCCTCCAACAGTTCCTCTCGAGGTTGTGCAACAGTTACGCATTAGTGCAGCAAGTGTGCAAAAGATGTACAATAGCTACGTCTGTATGTGTACTAATTTTCCTCCACTGAATCTCCACGGAAGGCAGATCTCCCTGTCGTACAGTGCTACATCTCTTTCTGTATTCCTCTCCCCTCATGAGACAATGAACACATTGAGACAAATCTGTTTCCACAGCCTGTGAATAAGAGACAGCCAGCTTTGTTTTGCACGAGTGTGCATACACACACATATGCGTGTGTGTGTGTATGTGTGTGAACAAATGTGTTTGTGTGTACGGGCACACACGTATTTGTGTATCCATGTGCAAATGTGAGCGAGATGCCTGCGTCATGCGTCCGCCATGTGAGTCACTTGCTCTTGTGTAGCGCTTTAAGTAGTGAGTAAGAGCCCTCTACTCCCTCGCCCGTCTCCGCTCTCACTCTCTGGGGCCCCAAACACACAACTAGAGCTTCCTCCTCTGCCTTTTGCTCCATCCAACAGGTTGCTTTGTCAATAATGAATGCTCACAATGCGCTGCATGTCCACGAGTTTGAAATCGGAGATAAACTCAAAGGGAGACAAACATGTGGCCACAATCACCTGCTTTCCCTATTATTCCAGAAGAACGATAAAACAAACACAAGCATTTTTTTTTTCCTTTTCCTTTGTTGGTGTCTCTTCTCTGTCAGAAATCTCGACATGATGAGACGACCGAGGCTGTATTTGAATAATAGCTCCGTCCAGAACTGTCTTCTTTGGAGGCCTGCTGGGATAATTGCAGGTGAGCCTTGGAGGAGATAGAGAACAGCAGTGCAGAGAGAGATAAGTAAACACACAAGTGACGTCTGCGGTTGATGACTAACGCTGTAGTGACTCCAGTACCCTCTGTCTGTCTTCAGAACCGCTGAAATAAAGGTTGCTGTGAGAGCTCTGCTGGTGAGCTCTAATCATTCTCACTGAGCCATAAAACATGGACAAATATTCTTTATCCAAACAGGATATCACTGCGCCTAGTGTGCACAATCCAGATTTAGATTAATTTGGGAACGTGTCATGGTTTGTCAAGATGTAAACAGATGTAGAGCCCTTTCTCTTCTGCGTTGTTATTTTTAAGATGTCACTGACATGGGAGTTCTTTGACATGGCAAAGCAAAAAACAACCCCCCCCCCCCAAAAAAAAAAAAAAAAAAAAATCTTGTTGCCGTGTGCAGCTGTTTTTGGACTTATTCCACCATCTAGTGGTAGTGCACGTGCTGTCACAACACTACAGCTGCACACTGTTGGATGCATCCTAATAACTGAGATCACAAGAGGTCAGTAAAACACATTTGTCTTTACTAACATCAGTGCATATGAGAGAATGTGAATTACATTGCTGAACAAATGTTGCAGACGTGAGATATTCATCATTCACACCATTTGATTAACTTCATTTTCAGAAACACAAAATAAAATAAAGTGAAAAAAAAAAATCAATTAAAAAGTTTTAAAATGGCAGTTTTGGGTGAAACCTCATTGGCACAAAAATGAAGAAAAATAAGAAAAGTGCTCATTCAGACAGAGACACAGACGGAGGTAGAGATGTAAATAAAACAAAGCGAGGAATTAGAAATTAGACACTGAAGGCCAGTTTATAAATTTGAACACTAAAGAGATTAAAAACAGTGAACGAATAACAATATTCAATTAAATAGAATTATTATTTGAGATTACATCCGTAGCACCTTATTATTGCGGGGTCACTGTCGTGCTACCAGTTTCTCTGTTTCACTCGTTCCCCAGCAGATGTAGAGATATAGTTCCTCCTCCTCCATTCAAATCCTACCAGCAGTACCCCACGGTGCAATACAAGTAGGACCCATGAGGGCGGGGATATATGAGGAGTTTTCATATTGGAATGTTTTTTTAATTAATGCACTTAACCCTCTCTTGAAAAGCAGCACCACTTCGACACCACCGTATTCAACACTTGACACTTTCAGCAGATTTCATCCTCATTCTATGTGGCTCCATCCTCGTCCTCCTCTGGTTCTGGCAGGCTGCCAGGACAGGGCTCCATGGTAACAGCGACGCCCATGCCGCTGCGTCCAACGGGCATCTCGGTCACACACGTCCATTCATTTCTTTCTGGACAGTAACACTCGACGCTGGACAGGAAGCCGTGCTGGTTAAAACCCCCTGAATGGAAACACACACGTGTTTAATGAAGCTGTTGATGAAGCAATTACAGACTGTTCAACAGTTGTGTCAATGAATAATTAAATTCAATTATTTTGCTATTTATTTTTCAGCTCATAGATGGATTCATCAAATGATCTTTTAAAAAGGCAATTTTTACTTTTTGATTTTCCATTAATTTAATTTAGTGATGTGGTTTGTTATTACTTCCTGATCTGACATTTCATTTGCCTGCTGCATGTCTGTTTACTCTTAACAGTTGAACCACACTTTCCCCTATTTAATTAACAACAACACTGAGTCACTGAGCCACATTAGAAATAAAACAGCGCAACCCACACTGTATTAGCAGAGGATCTCACTGGTTGCCTCCTGACCTGACTGTCTACTAATGAATCAGAATTATTCAAGTCTTTCAAGTATTTCTTTTTTCTCTGGGTCACTTGCAATAGAACTGCAAGTCACTTGATATTAACTGCTGATACAAAATAAAATGTCTGTGTGTGTGTGTGTGTGTGTATATATATATATATATATATATATATATATATACATACATATATATACATACATATATATACACACACACACACACACATATATACACACACACATACATATATACATATATACACATATATAATATAATATAATGTCTGTGATAATTTATTTTATCTGCACACTCAGCCCAATATATATATATATATATATATATATATATATATATATATATAATATATATATATATAATATATATATATATATAATAAATATATATATTGGGCTGAGTGTGCAGATAAAATAAATTATCACAGACATTTTTATTAACACTGACAACAGCAACATGTTTCACTCAGCGCTTCATCAGGCCCATGATAAGCTACAATGGGCCTAATTACATGAAACTATTCAGGTACTAATTAGTGGTGGCACATATCACAGGCTTGACTTTGGACAGGCAATAGGAATCAATACAAGGGTCAATACAAGCATCATCCAAGACACAATTAGGGAAAGAAGATAAAATACATTACATAAAAGTGATAAAATAAACATTAATAAAGTAAAATCTAATGAGAAGAAAAATATTCAAAATAGCAAGATATGCTCTTATTAATGTTAAGAAAAGTTCTGTGACCATATCTTTCTTTTATTTAACTAGTTTGAACATTCAGTCTTTAGTAACTGACCGAGGACAAAGATGCGTCTCTGGTGGACCGTCACTCCGTGTGCACTGCGACAGTATTGCATGGAGGCCCTGGGCTCCCAAACATTCCTGGCTATGTTGTAACGCTCGACAGACGACAGCTGGCTCCTCCCATCATACCCTCCTACAGCGTACAGGTACGAGTTCACACACACCAACCCTGCAAAAGCAGACAGAGAGAGAACGCAAATGAACAGTTTGGCATTTTGAGAAATAGGCTCATTTTCTTTCAGTCTGAGGGCTAGATGAAAAGATTGATACCATACTTGTATGTCTGTACAGTAATTATGTAGCTGGAACCAGGTGCTGGGTAGCATAGCTTAGCATAAAACTGAAAATGGGGAGACAGCTAGCTTGGCTCTAACCAAAGGTAACATGATCTGCCTACCAGCACCTCAAAGCTCATCAGTTAACAGATCTCATTGGTTGAATCTATACAAAATCAGAAGAGTTAAAACAACAAGTTGTGGTTTTGCAGGGGGACTATTTTCTTGTCCGGGCTCAGTGAAGAAGTAATTTGTGAACTTTAGAGGTGCTGATTTTTTACCTTTGGACAGTGAAAGACTACCCGTCTCCCCCATTTCCAGTATTTATGCTAAGCTAAGCTAATTAGTAGCTGGCAATGGCCAAAATTTGAATGTAAAGTGGTATCAATATTTTCATTGAAAAAGAAAGTGAGTAAGTATTTTCCAAGATGTCAAACAACTCCTTTAAAGGCCAGAACAAACACAAATACACACCAATATATTAAGTGACACTACTAAAACACACACACACACACACACACACACACACACACACACACAATTAAAACCATGATTTTGCATTAACTAAAACAAACACCATAATGTCTTCATGCTGTTTATCTAAAGCTCATATTGGCCCTCATAAAGACAGAAGTATACACACACACACACACACACACACACTCACCCAGTCCGCTGCGTATAGTGCTCATGGGAGCCAGCTGGTGCCAGGTGTTAGTGTCAGGCTGGTATTTCTCAGCAGTGTTCCATCGGTTCTGTCCATCATATCCCCCCACCACGTACAGAGCCCCCCCACACGCCGCCACACCGGCCCCTAGACGAGCTACCGACATCGGGCAAACAAACGACCAGCGATTCGACTCTGGGTCCCACCTGCAAATCAAACAGTGGTTGTACAGAGTTTGTAGTGATGACATTACATATTAGTCAATTAAAACAATGAATTGAAACAAGTGTCAGGGCTGCAAAACTTTTGATGTTTCAGAGGGGAGCAGCTTTGAGCAGCAACCTTCTCAATCTACACGAGCCAGTCAATTTTAAGTGGATTAGGTTAAGCTGGCAACCGTGTTTGGCAACTATTGACGAGCTTCATCTGAAGCCAAAGAGGCTGTAACACCACCATGAGCATGAGAGTCTACAGGACTCTGTAGTCCAACACACATCAAGTTTCCAATCTCTGGCCATGGTGTTTTTGAGAAAAATCTCATCATTTTATAACATAAATGTCTTGTTTAGCATATCTTTTTAAAAAGGTACAGCTAAGTATATTCACTCTCTTGCTGAGGTTTCTTTTGTCATATGGATTAAACAAACAAAATATAATGCATTAATTCATGGGGGTTTTTGGACAGAGCTAGGCTAACTGTTTTACCTTCCAGTGTTTTTACTTAGCTAAGTTAGCCACCGCATGGCTCTAGCGTCATGTCTAATTTACAGATATGAGAGTTGAATGGATCATCTCCTCTAACCCCTAGCATGAAAGCATATAAGCATATTTCCCAAAATGTCCGACTATTCCTTTCGAGTCACATCCATTTTATTTTAAATCATCACAATATCACAAAAGAAGTTCGAGGCACTTCCTCTAACAATCGAAGCTCTGTAGAGGCAAATAACACAAAGTATAACAACAGCAACAACGAAATCGATCATGATGAGGCAGGTCAGACTGCACGCTCTCCGGCTGGTTAATGATTAAAAAGGTTATTGGCTCAGCTGTTGGCACTGGGTATACTCCAGCTGTAAACTGCAGATAGGACGGTGTTTATCACCTGCCCTCAAACACTGGATAAGTGCCCTTGAGAAAGTCACTAAATGCAGGTCATTTCTTGGGTCACTGTGCTGGCAATAACCCTGTGCTCTGATCCCTGATGTTATTGCATAACGCATCTGCAACAAGGCCCTTTACTTGCTTTAGCGGGGAGGCATCACTCCTTGTTGAATCTTCTGCCTGTTGCTTGGATCCATTTGGGAAGCAGAGCCTTTTCCTGCCAACTACTGTTACCATGAACACTCTAATCTGCTTTGATGTGTTTCGCATTGAATTTTCATTTCAATAGTTTTATCAGCTTTCATTATATTTTGCAGCTTCACATGAGACGCCTTCCAAGTGGCGTGTGATGAGTTTTAATAATTCTCTTGTGACTAGCATCTTTTAGAAATCTATACCCTTCAATATAAAAAGGTATTATGGTTGCATTTGAAGTATGGTTCTTTAGATACAGAAAAGAAAGCTAATAGTATCAAAAGATACAGTAATTCTCAGACTTTAAAGTTTTGGGTTTTTTTGTAATTGATTGAAACTGATTCATAACATCATTAGAACTCCTCCCTGCTGTAAAGCATTCCCGACCCGATCGGCATTCCTGGGAAGTGTGTCTCGACTTGTTTTGAAACAGCCCGTGTTGTCGTCTAATTAGGCTAAGAAGGATACCTGAAAACTTCTCTGCTGCTCTTCAGATTGAATAGCAGCTATTCATTTGATCTCCCTCATGCCATTATCCATACTTACACTGAGGTAACTGCACTTAATCCCAGAATGCGTGCGTATGAGGAAGGAAATCCGTGCTCATTACATTCATTTTTAGTAAATAAGATGTCATTAAAATCAAATTACTTCTCGAGTGCCTTGTTAAACAAATAAATCCTCTCACACAAACACACACACACACACGGTGAACACATCAGAGACGTCTAACCTCTCCACCGTGTTGTGATGCGTCGAGCCCTGAGAACCTCCCACGGCGTAGATGCAGCCGTCCACCACGCCCACACCGACCCTGTTCCTGGGGATGTTGAGGGAGGCTCGCTGGCTCCACTGGTTGGTCATGGGGTTATAGCAGCACAGGGCGCTGGACTCCGTGTTGTTTTGAAGCGACAAGTTCCTGCCCCCGACCTGGATTCATGAAAAAACGGATTAGAAAACTGAGACAGTACAGTGTTTCCCACTCATATCATATACAATTGTGGTGCAGTGTATCGCATTGTATCCCATCTATTGGTGGTATGAAATAACTGGTGCAACCTACAGTGTAGAGCAGTCCAAAGAGGGCGCAGGCTCCCAGGCCGCTGCATGGAGAGCCCATGTCAGCTAGTTTTAGCCAGGCATTCCTCCTGGGATCATAAGCCTCCATGGAGGCTAGTGAATGCTGCCGGTATCTGAGCAGAGAAAGGGAAATAAAGAGAGAGTAGTTAATCAGATGAACGGTCAGTGTATATATAACAGTTTTTACTGGGTATATGACATATAATGTCCAACTTAAATAAGATAATATCTTACTTTTTTATGCATTCTGTAAAAAGTCAGAGTTAGGGAGAAAAGGCCAACGACTAAATATGGACACATCAGCCATTATCTAATCTCCATGATGTCACTTACTGCACATCCTGCTTTATGTGTGCTGCTCCAACATTATTAACTACTGACCAACTATTGAAGTTAATTGTGCTTTTTTTTTTTAATAGATCCAAAAAAAAACAAAAAAAAAAAAAACAAGCATGACTGTTAAAGTGCCCAAATCAGCTCATGTGACACAGTCCAAGTGTTCCTACGCTTTAAAAACCAGGTGTGATTTATGCCAGACAAAGACAAGTCTGAGAAAGACCATTTGTGGTTGCAATGTTGCCATGTCCATGTAGAACTAAAGAAGAACTGGGAGCAAGACAGGAGTGTGGCGGTACTTTTTTCATTTTGTTAGACAAAAATAGGTCAACATGCAGAATACCACTATAAGCAAAGGTGGACAAAAAAAACAAGAAGGATTTATACATGAACCCATAGGGTAAACCCCTGTAAAGAAGACAGAGTGGATGACATACTAACAGCCACTGGGTGGCAGACTATGACACCTACTGGATCCATGAGGGTGTTTCGCATCTAATGTTTCAGAAAATAAAGTGCACACAAGTTGCGTATTGTAAGTGGACATCAACGCATCGTCTCATAATCAGTTTCTGATAATCAATATCACAGATGGGTGCAAAAGTGTTTATTAGAGCCTGCAGTGTATCTAAGAATAGGTTTCTAAACTGTTGTCCATCGTAGAGCAAAGCAATGCTGATGAGGAGACTATAAAAGTTAACTACCCGCCAGCCACATAGATGAGTTGAGTTCCTCGGTTCGGTGCAGGAGGCAGCTTCCTTAGTGTCATATCCTGGAAGATTTTAGAAAGGAAGTCCTTACAGGAATTGGCCTGGAGGTAAAATAAAGAACAGAAAATAAAAACCTGTAAAGGCTTTGTGACTGAGATGGGTTTTCTTTTTTTTTCTTTTAACAAATCTCACCTTTCTTTGCATTTGGATTAGAAGAAAACATACTCTAACTCTGGTTTACCTTACTGAGGATGGGGCAGGACAGGAGCTGGTTCTTCAGGAACTTCGGAGGCAGAGCGTAGATATGAACTGCATTCAGGAGGGCATGTAGGTACTGGGCTCTACCCTCCATGTCCCAGCCGACCCAGTCGGTACAGGCCTTATACACCTGACATGGATGTAATCAGACGTATGAACATGTGGGTTGTTATTTACATCTAGATGCACTCTTGTCAGAACTTGGACTATCAGTTGTGCTATTAAAATTCATGATTAGAACGTCAGTTACTTTAAGTATACATTTCTGTGACTTCCAGTGTTTGTCTGTGTGATTGTGGTAAAACATTGTCCATCTGGTGCTTCATGTAGGTCAAAATCACTGTTCCAGCTGTTGGTTAAACTAACCGACATGCACAACTGAAACATCTTATAATATACAGCACTGTTCGTACTGTTTACGAACAGTGCTGTATATTATAAGATCACCCAATACAAGAATAATTAAAAAAAACACATAGGTTACATGCCTTTTAGTCAGGTTTTAATTAGTTATTTTAATGCCACCCACCTCAGACTCACAGAGCACCTTCAGGCTGTCCTGACTGATGAGCTCCAGCAGTTGGCAGTGAGAGAGGCTGAAGAACTCGTCTTCTTTAGTCACCTGGGACAGAGGGACACAACAGGATACAAGAGCTTGATCAGATGAAGGTGTACTGACTACTGAATACACATCTTAATCCTTTTATCAGATTTTATTTCCTTCTCAGGTTAAAGTATGATACAGTGATTAATTTGAGTAAAGGCAGGCAGGTGTTTTAGTCATAAATTATAGATGAGACACAGATATAGAGACCTACAAAGGTAGCATCCATCACTTCAAAAAAGTGACAGGGAAAGAGAGAACATGTGAATTGTACTGGCAAAACGTAAATATAAACTATAGGTACTGTGGCCAAGTGTGTCCTTGGCACAGATGAATGGTCTTTGATTTTAGGTAACCATTAAACACTGCAGCTGCACTGTTCTGCAGTTATCCTAACAAAGCAGTACAGCTTTGCTGCTGACCCTGTGTGTCAGGGGCTTTGGTTAAGGCAGAAGCTGCCGCGCAGTCTGACCTCAGCGCTGAGCTGAGAGCACCGAGCATCACGCTGGAGGAGCTGAGGCCGATGGAGAGCAGACTGGCAGCAGGCGAATGCAAAGTGCAAGCTCAGGAGAACTAAAAGCAGAGCTGGATATAACCAAGACTGGGTTACTTCAGTTCAAAGAGAAGGCAGAGGATAATACAGAATTACACACTAACAAAAATATTAATGACCTGGTGGAGGAAAAGGCTGGTCACTAGCAAATGACCTATGGTAATTTTACTCTTGAATAAACAAACTTTTTTTTCTTAAGGGGTCAAAAAGTTGCATGAGGGCACAGCTATCCCCCCGTTTGAGCTGAAGGAACGATAAACAAAGAAATTTGAGCAGCAGAACTTTTGCAGGCTGAGTTGGCACATGTGCTTTTTCAGAGACGGACCCAAAGTGGCCTTCTCCGTGTCTTTGACTGGAGCAGTGGAGCCATTCAACGCTGAAACTACACTGATCTACCCAAAAAACATCTAACGTTGGCAATGCTTACAGTGTCCGACCAGGTATGTGTCTGTGTGAATGTGCATGATTTAATGCATGCTTAGGGGTGTTGCTCCTCTATGACATACAGGATAGATTATTGTGAGATTATGATACCTGGAAATCTTGAAGAGGCTTCTTTCTGTGTCTTTTTACTACAATGCAGGTTTCTTCACAGTCCCTGTCAGAATCAGAGTGTGTACTTCTTCACATTTAATGCAATGGATGACCAGAAAAGCCACCACATAGGTGCAGCATTGTACAAGAGGAATCTGACAATTGCATGCGTACTTGTGCTTTCTATATTTGCATCTCACCTCATTGAAGTGTGTGTTGATGTACTCTCGGCTTCTTTGGTGCAGCTCTGTGCAGCCAATCTCCTCAGCAAAGCGGGCGATGCCGATGACATTAGCTGGCTCCAGATGCTTAGTAAGGAAATCATAGCATGCTTTGGCCACATCCTCCATCTGATACCTGGTAGAAAATAAGAAAAAAGGGAGGGAAAAATTATTACTGTCTACATTCTCTCCACCTGAATGAAGAATGTATTTAACTGGTAAATACTGAAAGATTAATAGAGTGTGGCAGAATACAGAAATCTACATCTGTGTCTGTTTTCAGGTTTCAGCTGTTTTCAATGACTCAGGATTAGCTTTCCAACACCATGTGCTACTGTTTATGTATGTTTACCTCATAGCAGCCAAGAGAACGTGCAACACACATTTCTCTCCCACTGTGATGTGGGAGGTGTAGGCAAAGTCAATGAGCCTTCCCACCACCTGGGGGCAAACATCCCGCAAGGTGATCTCCGAGGCACAACACTCTTTAAAGCTGCTGGTGAACATGGCTCTGAAGTAGGGGCTGCAGGAGGCCAGTACCACCCTGTGCACCTGAAAGTAACATGGTGATAAAGAAACATTGCATTCACTCTATTTTTATCAGTGAGGGAATGACTAACTTCCCTCTCGTATGGAGGCCCAGAACTGTCAAAACGAAGTGACCAATTATCAGACAAGTCAAAACTATAACTGAATATGTCATGAATGATACTGATAGTGAAATTATCAAATTGAGATTAAAAAGATACATGAAGCTTGAAATTATAATCGGTTGGTGAAAAAAACTAAAATCTTTTCAGTTTTTCCTTTACAACCTTTCAGTAGACAAAGTGACAAGTTCTAACTCTTTCCTTTTCTGGTACAAATGAAATCATATACCTATTCTCTATTTTCCCCAAGATGCATTTGACAATGCCTGACCAAGATCTCAATTACACTGGAAGGTGAATTACAACTTAAAAATGTAACTGAATTTAACTTTTGTATGACATCTCCAATGCACATTTCACATGTGGGTACAAGGGAACATGATGTGAAGTTAGGGAATAAAGAGGGAAATTATTAAGAATTGATACTGTAGGTAATTTTTAACTACCAGGTACCTATTCTAAAATAACAGGGTACATGGGAGAAAGCAACACACAGGTAATCAATAATGCAGTGAGTTGTCATATTATCAGTGGGCAATATAGCACCAAAATATTTATTGATGCATTTAGTTGTATTTTAGACTTGTTTAAGAACCTCTCATTACATGTAGTCAGTTTCAGGCCTCCATAATGAGCTAATATTTTGAAACTGTGAAGCAAACTCCAAAATGGCTTTTTGATCATTTAATTTAGAGGATGTCTCACCTTGAAGTCCACAGTTTTTTCCTTGTACGTGACATGCAGCACCAGGTCACACAGCATCTCCTGCCGTCTGAACTCGTCCATGACCTTCATGGATCTGGAAGCGTGGGTCTCGACCGTGTAGTCAAGGTACCCAGACCCGTGCATCGAGGGAACCACAATAGCTGAGAAATCAGAATTACGTGTGGGACGTTTCTTCCTCATTGGGCAATGCATTATGGGAGAGAGGAAGGGGAGTAGTCCAGAGTTATTATTTTGTTCAGTCTCAAAGTCTTCTACAGTTTAAAGTTTTGAGTTCTTATCCCACTGGGGTTAGACTTTCAACAGAGGAAATTCTTTTGGTCTTTATTTCAATGATGTGAAGACTCCAGAGAGCACATGTCTTTAGTTTCTCCATTTTTATGCAAATATAAACACAAAAATCTATTCAGAGAGTAGACTTTTCCAAAGGAAGTAGGGTTGTGAACCGAGTAATGGTGCTATCCATTGGTGATCTCAGCAACAGCCAGCAGGCAGAGTAAGCAGTCCACAGGAAAAGCCAGTTGCTGCATAAAAATAAGTAGAGGTCATACGTTTCTCTGCGCACATACGATGGGTAAACAAACTCGCAGACCGATGGTGAACCACATAATACTCCCTCATCCACAGGTCCTGGCTCCAACATGACTGACAGCGTTTGTGTCAGGATCAGACAGCTCCCAAAGCATGAGTCAACCCATGATAATTAAATTGCTGTTGGTCCAGATCTTACAGGTTTCAGGGTTGTGAAAGTAATCCATTCTGACTTTTCAGGGAGTCCTCTGCAAGGAGAAGGAGAAGTGGTTGGCAAACGTGTGTAGCTGCACAATCAGAAGTATCCTGGCAGGGATCCCGTCTGCTGCGATGCTTATCCTGCAAAGTAGAAGAAAAACAAACAAAAACAGAGTAAGCTAAGAAAGATGAGAGAATTTTAGTGGTTTGAAAAGAAACTAATGGAATCAAAATCTCACGTGTTCCCCTCTTGTATGTGTGGGAGTTCAAGTCACACACTCAGAGTTTCACTTCCTTACAGCTAAAACAGCAAATACATCCTCTGGTTAACTGCTTTATGCCACAGCATTCGCCTAAGGAAATGGTAAATGTATTTTTAATTTGGTTACGTAAAAGATTCTCATAATCTCTAAAAGGATCATTTATAGTGAAGGCTTTGTCATTCCTATGTTGTTTCATTACTAATGAGCTGCTAAATACACTTTATTTATTGAAGTGTGCATTGTTCTGGCAAAAATGATAACCTCTTAATGTATTTTTTAAACCTCAAAATGTGTGTCAATTAGAAATACTGTGCATTCATGGCATTTTTTTCTTTATATACAAGAAACTTGCTAATAGTTGAAAACTTGATATTCAGTTTAGTGTCATATATGAAAAAGAAAAACAACAAATCCTCACATTTGAGAAGCTGGAACCAGAGAATGTCTGATCAAGTAATCTATTAATCGACTGATTGTTGCAGATGTCACCAGAATGCAAGATCACAGGGACCTCAAAGAGCTGGTTCATCCTTGCAAACGCTTTATCATTTGGCCTGTTAAAGCTCTTTTTTCCTCTTTTCTCTTCACTTAAAGTTAATCAGCCAAGCAGTAGACTGTTGATAGTCACACTCGGCGTGTGAGTCACAGAGGAGTGACTGAGATTCAACAGATAGCAGCCGGATGACAAACATAAAGAGCACACATCCACTCTATTTAAAAAGGAACAGAAGGTATGAATGAATTCTTACCAGACTTCAGAAGTTGTTGCTGACCAGCCACACCACTGTTTCCCTAAAAATCACATTCACTTCTGTGTTCCTACTCTCTGGGTATGTGATAAAAAAATCACTCCAACTGTCAAAGCAGACTAATCTCTGGACCATCAGTCTTAGCTTAGTAAATGCCAAGTCACTCTAATAATTAGAGTGACACACATCCTGGACACGCCCCTTTTAGCCGAATTCGCAGGAAATTTTAATGGGTTCCTCCCCGGCCCGTGCCCCTTCCCTCCACCAAGTTTGGTGCAAATCAGTTCAGTACTTTTTGTGTAATCCTGCTGACAAACAACCAAACAAACAAACAAACAAATAGACAAACAAACAAACAGAGAGAGACGAGTGAAAAAATAACCTACTTGGTGGAGGTCACAAATATCTGCCTCTTACATAAGAGAGCACAGAATAAGACACTACCAGTCAAATGTTTCCAAACATCCCCGTCTTATTAAATCACAAGTATTGTCATTGTCAATAATCCTAAAATTAAAAAATATAAGCGAAATGAAATTTAGGTTTTTGACAGTTTCACTGAAATATCTTTATCATTGCACTCAGGCACCTGAAGACACGATGTAAGCACTGTATGTCAGTGTAACATAATTACATGGGTGTAAGTGGTGCACCTGTCTCTAATGAAGTGCTAATTAAGAGTCTCATTAGATTCTTGCCAATTAATAAGCCCCTCACTTAAAGTGGAGAACTTGAGGCAGTTAGCATGGAGGCAAACGACAGCTAACGACTCTGACTGCTTCTGGATCTTTGAGGCCGGTACCGATATCTTTGAGAGTTATAAAAAAACAAAAAAACACTAGAAACGATATCAATATTTAAAGGAACAGTTCAACATTTAGGGAAATATGCTTCTTTTCTTTATCGCCAAAAGTCAAATTAGAAGACTGATACGAGTTAGACTTGGCTGAAGACAGGAAGCAGCAGCTACAGCTGGATTTATGCTTCTCCTAAACAAAAGCATAAATGCCTCTGTGAAGGTCTGCAGATGAGGGTGTTCCAGGTAACTGACACAGACACCTCCCAAATCACAACAATGAGTCATCCAGGTGAAACCAGATCATTGCTTGATTCAACTTCTGACAGGAAGCGGTTTCAGGACAGACAAAAAAAAAACAAAGTATTGCAAGTTGGTACAAAACGGGACCACACAAACTTCTACAAACGATGAAAAAAAAAGAAAAAAGAAAATCAACCTAAAGCTCACCGATCTTGCTCTTTGGTGGATAACTCCTTGTTATTTATCAATAATATTGTCCCTGGCCCATGTGTCAGTCAGACTCTACTAAAGAGAGAAAAGACCAGCTGTTAGCTTCCAGCTGTTACTTTGATGAGGACTATATATTTATGCATTGTGCCTCAAACTATCAGATGGCATCCAAAAAGGTCAGACAGATGCACTATAATAGATAAAACATGCAGATGCTAGCATCAGTCCAACATAGGGACCCTGCACCATTTCTGATGCTTAAACCTGGGGTACCTGCTGATACAAATTACCAATCAGATGTAAATGTAAAATCTGTAAACATCATTGCATGGAGCTCATTGTGTGGGGTCATTTTCATGTAAGGTCACAAGTGAAAAGGGGCAGCTGTGGTTCTAAAAACTGAGCGGGCAGCTCACTGTGATTGACAGAATTTAAGAGTTAGTGGAAAAAAAGATTTTTATGATGACATTCACACATGAAACTGTGTTTAATGTGGATTGGACATGTTGCAGCCAATACCTTATCCACTTAATAAAGTCAGCAGCAGCACGGATACCGATCCGGCATATTTCTTTAATGGGCTTACATTTGCAATACTTGAGAATTATCCTGAAAATGCTCAAATACACAGTGTTGAAATGCTTTTAGAGCATCTCTTTACATGACAGAGAAAACCCAGAGCGACGTGAAATCTCTGCATTCCGCAGAGTGTCACTCGCTGCCACAGCTTGAAGCAGAACAAATCAGCTCTCGAGCTGGAGAGCACGAAAAGACGTCTGCTATGCTGCCGCTTAGCGACAGTGCATCCGTCTGTGTAAAGAGCCTTAGAATCAACAGCAGCAGATCAATTTTTAGCATGAAAAGGCACAAACACTGATCCTGCGAGAGTCACAACCACAGTGACCCTCTGAGAATCACATGGATACTTACAGCACCTGCAGTTTGCTGTTATTTGTTTTTCCGTCTCACCAGAATTGATCAGATACTGTTTTTTTCTACTTTACTGAGCAAACCACATAAAAAGGTTATTGCTGGGTTGGTCTGGTAGAATGCAGCTTTGCATGGTTGCACAATCAAATCTGTTCAGCCTGTTTGCTGGTCATATGACCAAAAGTGTGAGACGGAAAGGGAAGAAAGTGATCCAGAGAGAAAAAAAAAAAGAGAGAGATTTTGAGGACAACATCCAGTGAGCGAGAGAGAGAATAACAAAGTGGGAGAGGAGAAAGATGGCAGCCATGACACATATTAGAAATCAGTTCAAGGAGTGAATAAAATAAGGGAAGTGACAGACATTAATACAGTGAGATTCTCAGTTTTCCATAAAGGGCCATTGTGCATGGATATATCAGCCTGTCCTACTCTCCTGATCAGGCTTTAAGGGGGTTAACAGTGAATTACTGTGTAAACACAGAGTGCAGAGCTTGGCTACTTTATAAAGCATTGCTCAAGCCTGCAGGAACCCTGTGCGAACACTGTGACACAAGTTCTGACCAGTTTTATTGATTTCAGTGAGGTTTCATAATCCCTGTTTGACCAAGGTCCTGACCAGTAACACTGTAGGTGGTAGTGTGTTTGCTTCTCAAATGGCTGTTTGCAAGTGAGAAGAGGGAGCGAGCAGATTACTGGAACTTCATTAACAAAATGAATCAGTCTGTGATTCATCTGTTTAATATTCTTAAAGAGGAGATCTATGGTGTTCATCAGAAGGCATTTGTGCTTTTAAACATGAAGAATGAATCATTATAAGTCACTGATTCTTCCATCAAGACACTGTTCAGCCGAGCTGAGTGCAGAATTTATAAAGAACGTGGAGAGTCAGAGAGAGGGAGAGTTAACCATTTACAGACTATTTCTGTTGCCAGATGGTAGATACAGCAGCACGGCAGTCTACTGACTCCGGCCTGTGCAGTCAGCTTTGACCTGCACATATACTGTAACATGTTACAGGACTTCTGACAGGAGTGAGAATACCCTCGCTTGACCTTTAAAAATATGTTTTCTCAGACTGCTAACCTGTAATGAACACGTGTCTTTTGAAAAGTTTTGTAACAGCAGTGACTCAAGTTCTTCTGCCATGTCATCATTCAGCTGCACTGACAGCTGACTGGGGGGGGGGTCAAAGGTCGCTGATGACAAACATGAAGAACAGAGCATCACAGAAGCAGTGCATTGTTTAAGAGTCACAACAGCACACAACTTAACCTCAAACCGGAGGATCCTCTTATTTTAGAAACATTCAATCCGTGGGAATTAAAAGAATTTAAAAAGCCTCCTCCCAAGACATTTAATGTTTAGAAACTCAAGCCAAGTGATGCACATCACACAGTCTTAAATAACAATTGCCCAATGCTGCCTCCTGACCACACACTTAACCGTATCAGAAGCACTGAATATACAGTATGCTGATTTATCACTAAACAAAGAAATACTTCCTTATTTGTGGTCAAAAAAAAAAAAAAAAGAGTCTGCAACTAATGTTTAGTTTCATTATTGATTAATCTGCACCTTCTTTTTTCAATTAATCAACTAATTGTGTCACTGGTCAGACACAATTAAACTATTTCAAGCGTCTCAAACCTTGTAATATTTCATGTACTATCATAGAAAAAACTATAACCAGTGACTTGTTTTAAGAACTACTTAGTCATTTTCCTGAATGATGTTATTCACTGAGTGATTTCATTGTACCTAGAGTTTAAATTTTTTTAAATATCATTCAATTAGTTGACTGATAGAAATTGATCTGAAGCTTTGTTGATAACCAATTCATCATTTAAGTTATTTTTAAAGCAAAAAGCCATCAAACATTTGATGGTTCCAGCTTCTCAAATGTGAGAATTTGTTGCTTTTGCTTGTCATAAAATCATAGGAAACTGAATCTCTTTGGCTTTTGGACTGTTGGTCAGATAAAACGATTATTCAACCATTCAGCAAGATAATCTGAGGATTAATCATTAGTGAAAATAATAGTTTTTTTTTACAGCCTTAGTTCCAGCCTATCTCTAAATATCTCTGGGTTTTTGACTGTAATTTGACTTGAAATTTAAAGATGCCCCTTTGGCTTAGGGAAACTGTCATTGTTGTCAATGTTTAATGGCATTTTACAGACCAAACATAAATGATTAATTAAGAAAATAATCAGTTCGATGAATTAATCATTAGTTGCATTAAAAATTAAGTCTATCAAATGGCGAAAAAAGTGAAAAACACCTGTTAAGATCCCAGAAGTGGCATCTTTAAATTGCTTGTTTTGTTGACAACCAACAGTCAAAAGTCACAATATTGAATGTACAGTGATACCTAGAAGGGAAGAACAGAAAATGCTCACATTGGAGTGAATGTTTGACATTTTTGCTTGAAAAGATCATTTTAACGATTAATCATTCAAATTACTAACCGATTATTAGAAGTTATTATAATTGTGTTTTCAAGACGATGGTTAAAAATCATAACAAATGAGCGACGGCAGCCTCCAGGTGCCAAAATAACACACAGCTGCTCAGCAAAAGTTTCAATTCCCTTTTGGGAGTGTGCGCACTACTGAGGAAACAAAGTGACATAAAGTGACAGACTGGTCGACAGCAGAGTTATAAACTCGTCCAGTGTTCACGGACATTGTTGGCGTAGCGGTGTTGTAATAAGTAGTGTCACGAGTGCCGCTGTAAAACCACATTCACACGAGAACCAGAAACGTTTTGAATGTTACAGTGATTTTACAAAAGGGCGCGTCCGTTCAGCGCGTGAAACTCTTTTACATTTCAACAGCTGCAAATGCACTCACCCAGAGCAACAGCTCCACGGCGGCTGGGAAACTCCATATCACTATACCACAGAAATCACTTGTGCGAGTTTTACAGCGAGAGTTGTCCGACCACCGGAGGTCTTCCCCCGGTCGCTGACTGAGGCTCTGAGTCCTGTCAGGAAACCAGCAGACGCGTCGTCCTCCACGTTAAAAGGAGAAATGTGCGGAGCTGTGAACGTCGCTGCCGCTCTGCGTCGCCACTGGCAGACGTTCAAGGGCTATGGAGGTGGTGGGGGTGGAGGGGGAAGAATTTCTGCACCAACATGACTCTGCAACTCTCGAGTGCGCTCTAAACACCGTGCGGGTAGTACGCATGTTCAGAGACCTGCATGGCAGCAAGTCAGGAGCAGCATTCCTCAAACTGAAACTGAACGTCGCGCGGGGTCAGAGGCTCTTCAGAGCTGGAACATGCTACAACAAGACAACAGCAAAGCTCCCTTTAGCGCTCTGGAAATCTATCTATCTCTCTCATCTTAATTGATGATTCATGGGTAAAAATAAAACAAGCTCTGGATCCGCCCTCTGTAAACAGTGAAGCTAAAATGTAGCCTATTAGCTAAAAAAGTAAGAACAAACAGGAACCAAACTCTAAAGAACAGCTGGTACAAGGTACAAAAGCTGCTTATAATGTTATTAGAAGTGATAATAATAATAATAGAAAATAAATAAAATGGCAGTGTATCTCTCTTCTTGTCTGCACACCCACAAACTATTAGTGGCTTTTGGACACTTTCTGACCTTAAGTAAACATCACAAACTAACCTCTGTACAGCCACATACTACACAGAAAAAAAATGTAATCCAAAGTGAGAATGGCCAAGGGCTGGCTCACTGACTAAGAGTCACAGACACCTGCACAATGACATAATGCCCATACCTTGTACCATGGTTGCAGGACTTAAAAAAATAGAGGAGCAGATCAATACCAATTCATTCATTAGTTTTTAACCAACTTCTCCTGGTCACATAAGACTTAATCTTCCCTCCAACAATTATGTGCAGTTCCTCTTTCAAGGGGGATCTCCAGGTGTGACAAGGGCAGCTGGGAGATGTAATCCTTCCAGCATCTCCCCAGGGTCTCCTCCTGCCCAGTCCGGTCCAGAACACCCCCAGAGAGAGGCAGCCAAGAAGTGCAGACTGGATGGAAAAACCATCTCCACTGGCGCCTCTTTAATGCTCTACCTAAAGTTTGGGACCATTGTTGAGGTTTGGAGAAAAGAATGGTGAATTGTTTGAAAAACTCAAGGTCCACTTCCAGGGCTTATACTATCATGGTCTTCATCTGCAGATAGAGTTTGGTCAGTTGGACACTTACCTGAGCAGTTTTTGTGTTGAAACTTCAGTGTAAAAAAGTTCATTTGTGATCTAAAAACATCTTAAAATTCAATAAAATTCAAACTTAATCGGCTGATGAAGATCATAAAATGTAATTGAAAGCTCCAGAAAGGGGCTAATAAGTGGAATTTACGGTAAGATTATTTTATTGAATTACTATTTCCATGATCATAAACTTTTACATTCACTATTGCCAGTGGAATGAAAACCATTAAGCCTTCCTTTATGGGCCTTAAGCTAAATAAGGGATTTAATAAGATTATTCAGAAGTAAAAAAAAAGCTTAAGGGTTTATTTCTATTGTGCTCCTTTGTAAGATCCTTTTGTCCCTAAACCCCTTTGCTCAGAGTAACTGCAGTCTTTCGCCTTCACCTGGTACCCTCTTCCAGGTAAGGACCCTGATCTTTGACTTGTTTGTGCTCGTCCTGAGCACATCAAACACTGCCGGACCTCAGATGTACCTTGACATCCTGTCCATGGACGTCTCAAACAACAGCAGAGGTGACGGGCTTCACCGTTGGCACATGGCCACAGTGAACGAGCTTGACTTAATTGTAAGAAAACAAACACAGGGCTCGCTCTGAGACAATACAGAGTTACTTGGAACCAGTGAACTCCGCTCCTCCATGCTTTTCCCAGTGTAGACTCATTTTACAGCACCCCTTGATCTCTTGATCATCTGTGATAAAGGAAGACAAGTTAATTATAACCAGACTATGTTCTTTTCATACCCACAGAAACCCTGAGCTGTTTAACAAGTGAAAATAATAGAAACAGAATTTTGGTTAATACTTGAGTTCATGTCAGGTGGAAACTTCAGTTTATCCTTCACTACATTTTTATTTTGTAGGGCTGTGAACCCTGATCATATAGGTGAATATCTTACTGTCATCAATAGTGATCTTAATTCATTGCAAATGCTTTATTCTATTGAGACTTTACTCAAAATCTCACCTGAACAGTCTCTAAGTGCAACATTCGCCCCAGCCCTCTGGCAGCTATAAATGGTTGTGTTTTTGCACTGCAACATATTTTCGACAGGGCCAGCTATAAAGTGTCAGGAAGTCTGCATGTTCTGTGTTATGTTCCACGCCTCTCATGTACCACACCCACCGACATCAAGAACATGAAAACAAAAATGACTGCAGCGCCAGGACGGGTCGCATCATATTACGACAGCACAGTCAGCTGCTTCAGCAGAAGACTGTTTCTGTCACAACAACAAATCCATAATGATGTGAGAGTTTGGTAGTCATGCTGGAGAGGATGAAATCATGAATGAAGCTGATTGATATTTAACTGCATAATTGCTGAGCATAGGACTTTTTTTTCCTATATATTTTGACATTTTCATCTTTATTATTATCTTTATTGTTTTTTGGAGTCTGGGAAGGTTACCAGCAATGTTTTTATTTTGAATTCTTATTTCCTTGTCTTGGTTATTTGATCTGCAAATACTCCAGAGTTAAATTTAAACCTTTTCCTGGTGCAGTGAAGGTGTAAATGTCTAATCTTACCTCAAATTATGGAAAAATAGACACCACTCTCATTGACAGTAAGTTGGTTTTGTTTCCAGAGAACATCATGGAACGTGATGATTCATTGTTACACACAAACAATTAAAGGTGTGGTTTTAGTACATGTACGGGAGCGTAACTTGAGCATGAAGATGTTTATTTTAGATATTTATTATCAGTGCTTCATGAGCCTGAATGGTAAATAAACAGAACTGTAGTCCTTGAAAAAGTGCTCACATCATCATGCAGCAGCAATAAATCCATGATTGCTTCATGTAAATCAGGCATTGCAAGAGGAAACTGACTGCGGTGGAAGAAGAACGGTGGCCCTGAGAACTCAACGCACTGCAAAACACAAACAAATTCAGAAAACATCTTCATCAATTTGACAACACGTGTTGCAAATATTCATAACACAATGGAATTGTTTCCAGGGGACACTACAAAGTGATGAACATGGATGGGACGCACTTGTTGTTCAATGCCTGATTATGACTTTTGAAGTTAAAAGCATTGAACAAGTGCGTCCCAGCTGGGTTCCTCACTTTTATTTTTCGCCTTAATTCCGATAGCAACAGTGAGAGAGAGAAAAAGAGAGAGAGAGTTCATAAATGTGGGGAGTACCAGCGGCATAACGGGGGGACTCACGTGCACATGTGCATGCACTAATACACACGCGCCTCCATCCCAAACACCAAAACAAAGAATAGAGAAGCTCAGATTATGACATATAGAGGGGGTGTGACTTCGATCTCTGCTCAGGACGCCACTCCTACAGTACATCTTGTTTTCTGTTATATTATTGATTAAAATATTGCCTATAGAACCTTTAAAGTAGAGCGAAAGAAAAAGCCCATGCACATGTTATACCATTATATATTTTATCACTGATGCATTAAAGGTCCTGAAAACATATTTTCTCAATCAGCTTCTTACTGAGAGCAGTGAGGTCCTTCATGAATTCAACATTTTCTGGCAAAGTTAGAACAGCTTTGGTTATTTTAGTATGAGTGACTTCTTTCTCAGAGGAATTTCATTAGATAAAAAGCTGCTTCCTGAAATATTTGTTCAATGAGAGGCTGTCACGTCTGCATGTACCACCATGGCAACCAAATACAGGTACTGTAGCATTTTATGTTTTTAAAAAATATAGTTGGCACTTAAGTCTATAACAATGCATCATATTTCATGAGCTGATCATATGTTTTGTATCCAAAATCTTATTATATAAAACACCTGAAATAAAAAGTGCAATATTTCCATCTGAACTGCAGAGGACTAGATGTGATGTGGAAACACAGAAGGAAAGTACAAGTACTAAATGTGGCCTTAAGTACAGTGCTTGAGTTAATATACCTAGTTAAATTCCACCACTGGAAACTGACTGTAACACCCTCAACAAAACTATGTTGTGGTTGGAGTAATGCTCGGATTTACAGTGACAGAATTTTACTTTGATGTGTGTTCTGAAACTTCAATGAAGTTGTACTTTTATTTCGCTGGATATCATTTGTTTCTTTCAGATGAACTCCCGAGTCGACACAGGCACTGTGCTCAAGTCCATTTACTGCTACAAGGAAGTAATAAAACAAAGTACAACGGCACAATGACACAGCACATTGCTGGGCACATTTCTGTTCTGTCACTGACTCCGTCTTTTCTGTTTTCCTTCCTTTCTGCGTCTATTCTCCTCATCCTCTTTACGTCTTTATTGCCCCTCACACATTTCTGTGGATTTTGTCATCCTCTCCTCTCCTCTCTTATAATGAGAAAGAACCATAGCTTAGATTGCTCTTGGCATCCGATTTTACTTCTCTACATAAAATAACCCATGCATGTCTGACTCCAACAAAAAGACCTTGTTTGTTTGTGAACACACTTTTTAAATTAAGGGTTGATGTGAAAATGTTGCTGGGTTCCTATCGAGGCTGGTTGTGCTTGGTG